>NW_027638011.1:0-55282 GCF_951216825.1 Electrona antarctica | reverse complement strand
TGTTGTCTGTCTCCTGCCCCCTGTGTTCAATGTTTCTATGTTGTCTGTCTCCTGCCCCCTGTGTTCAATGTTTCTATGTTGTCTGTCTCCTGCCCCGTGTTCAATGTTTCTATGTTGTCTGTCTCCTGCCCCCTGTGTTCAATGTTTCTATGTTGTCTGTCTCCTGCCCCCTGTATTTCTATGTTGTCTGTCTCCCTAGCCCCCTCCCTGTGTTCACTCAGGTACAATCAGTACAATAGACATGCAGTACATGCCCTAAATGTTGTCATTAGCAGTGGCGTTTACTGACGTACTGTACTTGATTGATTGATTGATTGAAAAATGTATTAACAGTTTGCAGAATTACAGTACATTTCAAGCACAAACTCAATACAAAGACTGTTAACTGTGAGTGGACGACCCAATTAAGCATTACACTTGTTTCCAATAGGGTCCACCATGTTCAAATCATCAAAAACATTTAGAGACGTACAAATAGACACTTCTATATAGACAGAACAGGAATTCATCATAAAGGAGGTAAAAAGGGAAAAGAAACATATACAGTGAGGGGAAAAAAAGGGGTGGGCGGTGGGCGTACACTGTTGAGGTATGTGTACTTTACTTGAGTATTTCCACTGTTGAGGTATGTGTACTTGAGTACTTGAGTATTTACTTGAGTATTTCCAATTTCCAACAGGCTACTTTTACTTCTACTCCACTACATCTCAGATCCAAATATTGTACTTTAACTCCACTGCATTCATTTGAAAACGTACTAACTAACTATTTACTAGACTAGTTACTAGACTAGTTACTAATAATAATAATAATAATGGATTTTATTTATAATGCACTTTACATTCCTCAGAATCTCAAAGTGCTACAGTAGGCAAAATATATGAAACAATAGGTAAAAGCAGAAAAAAATGAACATTACATGATTAAAAGCAGGAAACAAAAAAACAACAGTTAATGAACACGAGGTCAGAGAATAAAATCAGTGGGTTTGGGGGAAGGCCTTATTAAAAAGGTAGGTCTTTAGTCCTCTCTTGAAGCAGTCGATTGACTGTGGCACTCTCAAGTGTGGGGGGAGAGCATTCCACAGTTCAGGGGCAGCTGTGCAGAAGGCCCTGTCACCCATGGTGCGCAGGTTGGCCGTGACGGGGTTGAGGCAGTATGTATTTGATGAGCGGAGGGTGCGGGTCGAGGGTTTCAGGGAGACTAATTCTTTGAGGTAGAGGGGGGCGTTTCCGTGGACGCATTGGTGGGTGAGCAGGGATATTTTGTATTGTGTTCGGAACGCGACGGGGAGCCAGTGAAGTGAGCGGAGGATGGGTGTGATGTGTTCTCGTTTGCGCACTCTCATCAGGATCCTAGCAGCGCTGTTTTGAATGTATTGGAGCCTTTGAAGGCTCTTGCTAGGTATCCTGATGAGAAGTGCATTACAGTAGTCCAGCCTGGAGGAGACGAAGGCGTGGACGAGTCTCTCTGAGTCAGCTAGCGTGAGTGTTGGTCGGAGTTTTGAGATGTTTCTGAGGTGGAAAAAAGAAGTTTTGCAGATATGTCTGATGTGGGGCTCGAAGTTGAGGTGAGGGTCCATTTTTACTCCCAGGTTGGTGACAACCGTTGAGAGGGGGAGGTCCTGTCCAGAGAAGGTGATGGTGGTTATGGGGGAGTTTTGGATCTGGTGTGGTGTGCCTATTTGGATGACTTCAGTTTTGGAGCTGTTTAACTGCAGAAAGTTGCGACTCATCCACGCCTTGATCTCCTCCAGGCAGGTGGTGAGGGTGGATAGGGGTGGTGGTGGTGATGGTGAGGATTGTGATGGGGCGGTGGTGTTGGTTTTGAGATATAGTACTAGACTAGTTACTAGCCTAGTTACTAGACTAGTTACTAGCCTAGTTACTAGACTAGTTACTTTGTAGATTTTGATTATTATTACAAAACATACAGTAACCACTTATACGCTATACTGTACATTTCTATACATTTTTCTATTTCTATTTTCAAAATAATTATTTCATACATTTTGAACTCGGCAAGGCTTACTTATGGTACAGGTTTGACCTGGCAGGAAGCGACCACGGTGAGTCTGGTCGTAAATCTTCATAGCTACAACGTCAAATGGTGCATTTACATTCACACACATTCATATACACAGATGGCGGAGGAAACCATGCAAGGCATCAACCTGTACACTGGGAGAAATTAGGGGTTCAGAGTCTTGGTAAATGGTGCATTTATATAGCGCCTTTATCCAAGGTGCGTTACATAGATTGTGCATTACATTCACCCATTCACACACACATTCATACACCGATTGCGGCGGAAGCCATGCAAGGCATGGTACCAGCACATCGGGAGCAATGTGGGGTTCAGTGTCTTGCCCAAGGACACTTCGACATGTAGACAGGGTCATGGATCATTGGACGACCTGCTGTACCTCTTGCCCAAGGACACTTCGACATGTAGACAGGGTCATGGATCATTGGACGACCTGCTGTACCTCTTGCCCAAGGACACTTCGACATGTAGACAGGGTCAGGGATCATTGGACGACCTGCTGTACCTCTTGCTCAAGGACACTTCGACATGTAGACAGGGTCATGGATCATTGGACGACCTGCTGTACCTCTTGCTCAAGGACACTTCGACATGTAGACAGGGTCAGGGATCATTGGACGACCTGCTGTACCTCTTGCCCAAGGACACTTCGACATGTAGACAGGGTCAGGGATCATTGGACGACCTGCTGTACCTCTTGCTCAAGGACACTTCGACACTAACTCTGGAGGAGCCCGGCAGGGATCGAACTGCATGCAGGGAACCTCACGGTTTTCCCCATCCGGCAGCTCTACCGTACTGGCCACTCTACCCCTGGCCACTCTACCCCTGGCCACTCTACCCCTGGCCACTCTACCCCTGGCCACTCTACCCCTGGCCACTCTACCCCTGGCCACTCTACCCCTGGCCACTCTACCCCTGGCCACTCTACCCCTGGCCACTCTACCCCTGGCCACTCTACCCCTGGCCACTCTACCCCTGGCCACTCTACCCCTGGCCACTCTACCCCTGGCCACTCTACCCCTGGCCACTCTACCCCTGGCCACTCTACCCCTGGCCACTCTACCCCTGGCCACTCTACCCCTGGCCACTCTACCCCTGGCCACTCTACCCCTGGCCACTCTACCCCTGGCCACTCTACCCCTGGCCACTCTACCCCTGGCCACTCTACCCCTGGCCACTCTACCCCTGGCCACTCTACCCCTGGCCACTCTACCCCTGGCCACTCTACCCCTCAGCTCTACCGTACTGGCCACTCTACCCCTGGCCACTCTACCCCTGGCCACTCTACCCCTGGCCACTCTACCCCTGGCCACTCTACCCCTGGCCACTCTACCCCTGGCCACTCTACCCCTGGCCACTCTACCCCTGGCCACTCTACCCCTGGCCACTCTACCCCTGGCCACTCTACCCCTGGCCACTCTACCCCTGGCCACTCTACCCCTGGCCACTCTACCCCTGGCCACTCTACCCCTGGCCACTCTACCCCTGGCCACTCTACCCCTGGCCACTCTACCCCTGGCCACTCTACCCCTGGCCACTCTACCCCTGGCCACTCTACCCCTGGCCACTCTACCCCTGGCCACTCTACCCCTGGCCACTCTACCCCTGGCCACTCTACCCCTGGCCACTCTACCCCTGGCCACTCTACCCCTGGCCACTCTACCCCTGGCCACTCTACCCCTCAGCTCTACCGTACTGGCCACTCTACCCCTGGCCACTCTACCCCTGGCCACTCTACCCCTGGCCACTCTACCCCTGGCCACTCTACCCCTGGCCACTCTACCCCTGGCCACTCTACCCCTGGCCACTCTACCCCTGGCCACTCTACCCCTGGCCACTCTACCCCTGGCCACTCTACCCCTGGCCACTCTACCCCTGGCCACTCTACCCCTGGCCACTCTACCCCTCAGCTCTACCGTACTGGCCACTCTACCCCTGGCCACTCTACCCCTGGCCACTCTACCCCTGGCCACTCTACCCCTGGCCACTCTACCCCTGGCCACTCTACCCCTGGCCACTCTACCCCTGGCCACTCTACCCCTGGCCACTCTACCCCTGGCCACTCTACCCCTGGCCACTCTACCCCTGGCCACTCTACCCCTGGCCACTCTACCCCTGGCCACTCTACCCCTGGCCACTCTACCCCTGGCCACTCTACCCCTGGCCACTCTACCCCTGGCCACTCTACCCCTGGCCACTCTACCCCTGGCCACTCTACCCCTGGCCACTCTACCCCTGGCCACTCTACCCCTGGCCACTCTACCCCTCAGCTCTACCGTACTGGCCACTCTACCCCTGGCCACTCTACCCCTGGCCACTCTACCCCTCAGCTCTACCGTACTGGCCACTCTACCCCTGGCCACTCTACCCCTCAGCTCTACCGTACTGGCCACTCTACCCCTGGCCACTCTACCCCTGGCCACTCTACCCCTCAGCTCTACCGTACTGGCCACTCTACCCCTGGCCACTCTACCCCTGGCCACTCTACCCCTGGCCACTCTACCCCTGGCCACTCTACCCCTCAGCTCTACCGTACTGGCCACTCTACCCCTGGCCACTCTACCCCTGGCCACTCTACCCCTGGCCACTCTACCCCTGGCCACTCTACCCCTGGCCACTCTACCCCTGGCCACTCTACCCCTCAGCTCTACCGTACTGGCCACTCTACCCCTGGCCACTCTACCCCTGGCCACTCTACCCCTGGCCACTCTACCCCTCAGCTCTACCGTACTGGCCACTCTACCCCTGAGTGCCTCAGCTCTAGATGAGAGAACATATTACTCCAGTCTTGGCCTCATTGCACTGGCTTCCGGTTGTTTTTAGGATTGATTTTAAAATTATTTTACTTGTTTATAAAGCTCTCAATGGTCTCGCACCTTCCTACCTACATGACTGCCTGCCGAAATATGTCCCAAACCGCACCCTAAGGTCTTCCACTGCTGGCCTGCTCTAGCCTGGTTAATAAACCAGACCGAATCAGCCGTTGGCAAAAAATGTTTTGCCTGCCAGCGGATTAGGGTCTGGCGAGGCTCAGTAGCACGCCTCTTTCCTACAACCGAGAACAGGTTGGGCCAATCGGGACACGGTATGCAATATGGGCGGGCTTTGGTACAGTGACGTTCAATGCTTGAGACCTTTGACTGACAGTAGCTCTGACCAATTGCGTCAAAGAGAAAATGTTTGAACCCGCCCCCCCGGGAAATGAAATCCAAGTGGAGCCAGCCCAGACTAATATACCGCGACAGTGTTGTGTGATATTAGTCTGGCTTATTAGCCAGGCTAGGCCTGCTCGCTTTGCCTAAAAAAATGGCAACTAAAAAATACGGGGAAGCAGCTTTTTGCTTCTAGGGGCCGACGGCGTGGAACAAACTCCCACTGTACCTTCGACAGGCAGCCTCTGTAGACATTTTTAAAGCTCAGCTCAAGACCCACTTCTACACCCTTGCTTTTAATTGATTTATTTGTTTAAAAAAAAAAAAATGTTATTCATGTCCTCACTGTATTGTTTATGCCCTGCCTTTCTTTTCTTTTTTGTGTAAAGCACTTTGAGCTGCATTTCATGTCATGAAAGGTGCTATACAAATAAAGTTTTATTATTATATTATTATTACCGTATTGGCCGCTCTACCCCTGAGTGCCTCAAACAAAGGAACATGCCAAGTTCTCACACAGCTCCACCTCCACCCCGGGGAGGTGAATACCACAACCCCCCCCCCCCCCCCCCCCCCCTCTAAGATGCCGCCCTACATCTAGGTCAGGCCAGGGGTGGGCACACTTCCTGATTCAGAGGGCCACCATATTCCCACACTCACTCCAGAGGCCCATAATTAATTAAAAGATAAAAAGATCACAGGATCTACTGAATGTGAAGGAGGGGGAGGTGACGAACTGACACACTGAGCCTACGACACACAGTATGGCATCCCCCCCCCCTAACCCCCCCCCCCCCCCCCCAGTACTCTACCTACACATTCAGTAGATCCTATGACACACAGTATGGCATCCCCCCCCCTAACCCCCCCCCCCCCCCCAGTACTCTACCTACACATTCAGTAGATCCTGTGATCTTTTGTGGACAGATGAAATTTCCTGGGGTAGTAAATAACAATAAAGAAATCGCCATAACATTTTGTGAAATAAAACCACTTGTTTGAATGCCCCCACCCCCTGTCAAAATTGTTAAAACAAAAGAAAGCAGCAAACGGGGAAGAACCTTGGTTGAAAAAGTTGTGCTTTAATGTTTTCTACAGTAGGTGGATAATGTTTGTCGTGGCAGTGTTCAGGAACGGACTGGAAGAATGCCAATTAGCAGGGTCATCTTGACGAGGTCAACCATTAATTAGCAGGATGGTCTTAATGATGTTAATGTCGTCTTTTGCATGGCAGATTAACGAGGCTATTTATAGCGCGTTGATCTGTGTGAGTAGGACTGCAGTAATTTCTTAATCACACGTCAATTAAGACAGTATAGCCCCCGGACTCTGACAAAAGCCCCTCTCAGCTGCGCGTGTGTGCGTGTGTGCGTGTGTGTGTGTGTGTGTGTGTGTGTGTGTGTGTGTGTGTGTGTGTGTGTGTGTGTGTGTGTGTGTGTGTGTGTGTGTGTGTGTGTGTGTGTGTGTGTGTGTGTGTGTGTGTGATGTTAGTACAATACAGTACTTGCGTTAAAAGTATGTACTTTATGTAGGACTAGTAGCATGCCAAAGTTTGTGCTATTGCCATTGAGAATGCATTGGGCGTTTAAGTTAAATACATATTTTGACAGCAGAAACTGCCTGTCATAATTTCCCCCACCTCCCTATTCCAAAGCCCCCCCAGGTACATTATATATTTAAACTATTTTCAGCAATGGTACAATTATTTTTTCAGTGGGTAGATCTTGTTGAGCTCGTCATTTTGAAAGTAGATCTCACGTCATAAATGTGTGGGCACCCCTGATGTAGGACTAGTAGCATAGTTTGTGCTATTGCCATTGAGAATGCATTGGGCGTTTAAGTTAAATAACTCAGAAACTACAAATCATTACAAAGTAAAAAGTTCCAGCATGTGTCTCCACAGTAAGCTGAATTATAAAATGTGTGAATGGAGTTTCTAGGTGAAAGTGCTTTTTTGACGTGCCAATATCTGCCATTGAGCCCCATTGTGAATTTCTCAAATGTATAGAGAGATGACTTCTGACAGCCGGTAGGTTTGGAGCAGGTGTGATGATGACGAGGCATATACAATGTTGAAGGAGGGACGCCCGCACGCCGCCACTTGCTGCGTTCAGAGATTTTTATTAAAGCAACGTTTCGGTCTTGCGACCTTCCTCAGGCTTCCTCAGAATTTCTCAAATTTGAAAGCACTATATTTCTAAAACTATGAAACATTTCAAAGATTTCTTTTCAGGCAAACATGTCCACCGTAAGATGAACATAAATAGGTTTGAATGGGGTTTCTAGGTGTAAGTAATGTATAGTGAGGCACAGTTGGTAGTAGCAATATCCACCGCTTAGATTACCCCGTGGCTCCTACAACTCCTGATTAAGCCTCAAGGTCGACTGGTGGACAAAGGACCTCTTTAGTCTGACCTTATTGTATGCTGGTACACCATATCTCCTTCCTGAAGGTAGCAACCTATATTCTCCATACAACACATGCTTAGTATTAGAGGTGATATTCCTGGCTAACCTTAGGATGCTGTTATCATACGTGTTATCATACGTGGATGTAGTCTCTGAAGTGGTTGTCCAACAATCTTTGAACAAATGTTTAGTTGTTGCAGCAGTTGTGACTTTAGGGCTGCAGACAGGGCGCCCAGGTGGTACTACAGTACTGAAGAACACTCACAATAACAGTAGTATACAGTACATCCATACCAGGTGGTACTACAGTACTGAAGAACACTGATAATAACAGTAGTATACAGTACATCCATACCAGGTGGTACTACAGTACATCCATACCAGGTGGTACTACAGTACTGATTAATAACAGTAGTATACAGTACATCCATACCAGGTGGTACTACAGTACTGATTAATAACAGTAGTATACAGTACATCCATACCAGGTGGTACTACAGTACTGGAGAACACTCATAATAACAGTAGTATACAATACAGTACATCCATACCAGGTGGTACTACAGTACTGAAGAACACTCATAATAACAGTAGTATACAGTACATCCATACCAGGTGGTACTACAGTACATCCATACCAGGTGGTACTACAGTACATCCATACCAGGTGGTACTACAGTACATCCATACCAGGTGGTACTACAGTACTGAAGAACACTCATAATAACAGTAGTATACAGTACATCCATACCAGGTGGTACTACAGTACTGAAGAACACTCATAATAACAGTGATATAATAAAGTGAAAAACAAAAGAAGAATCCGTCTACTAGCACCGAAGGATCTTAGACGGCGAATGAAGTAGATTATTTGCTTTGTTTTCTTACACACTGAATCATTCTGATCGTTCCATGACAACAGATGGTCTATTACTACTCCTAGGTATTTGTACGAACATACCAACAACTGGTTGGAATAACGTGTTCCTTCCACGCGCTACGTCCAACCAGGGAAACTCCCCCCTGTCAGGTGTAAAGGAGCAACCTGGACACTCGGGCATGAAGGAAGCATGAGTTCAAGTCCGTTGCTCTCCCCAGGTTGGCGGAGGGTGTGTAGAGCCCAGGATCACATTAGATAATTGACACAGGGGTGAAAAATGGGTTACAAAATCGTGGGATTAAAAATAAATAAAAAATAATGTATAGTTACCTTAGTTTAGTATACACCACTGAGGATATAGATGATGTTGGAGGCGCACGCACGCACGCACGCATGCACGCACGCACGCACGCACGCACGCACGCTCAGGTGTTCACTGTCTTTATCTTATCCTCTTCCATCTCATTAATGCGTTACAATTGGATTTAAAAGCTTTGGCAACACTTAACTCACTTATAGCATCCAAACCAATTTCACGCAATGCATCGAAAAGCTCTGTGCACGGCGTGCGCGCGTGCGTGCGTGCGCGTGCGTGTGTGTGTGTGTGTGTGTGTGTGTGTGTGTGTGTGTGTGTGTGTGTGTGTGTGTGTGTGTGTGTGTGTGTGTGTGTGTGTGTGTGTGTGTGTGTGTGTGTGTGTGTGTGTGTGTGTGTGTGTGTGTGTGTGTGTGTGTGTGTGTGTGTGTGTGTGGGTGGGTGGGTTGGTACCAAGTAAAGATGTTTCTGGGAGCAGAAAATGTTGTGCGGACTCTTTTTCATCTTTGATCTTTACCTTGATCCGCCACCCGGCCTATTGATCTATTACCTTGATCCGCCACCCAGCCTATTGATCTATTACCTTGATCCGCCACCCAGCCTATTGATCTATTACCTTGATCCGCCACCCAGCCTATTGATCTATTACCTTGATCCGCCACCCAGCCTATTGATCTATTACCTTGATCCGCCACCCAGCCTATTGATCTATTACCTTGATCCGCCACCCAGCCTATTTATATGCATGCGTTGGCTGTTTTCCACTTGGGGTTTTAGGAGTTGAGGTTCTTTTCAGCTTTAAGGGCCTTGCAAACGGGAAGCGAGGAACGCACACGTTGTTGCCTGGATCAACGACACGTCTCCTCCAGGTCTGCTGAAGAGGGTCAGCTCCAGGTCTGCTGAAGAGGGTCAGCTCCAGGTCTGCTGAAGAGGGTCTCCTCCAGGTCTGCTGAAGAGGGTCTGCTCGCGACAACGCAAGCGAAAAAAAAAGCTAAACCGAATCCAGGTCTGGTGAGTCGCGGGCGTGTGCACGAAACGAGCACGCACGCGACAAATTCACGGGACCGCGCTCACGTAAATACGCTTGCGACTTCTCCGAGTGAAACCTAACCCTTTCAAATGAAAACAAAATTACATTCAAAATATGTATAATATACATGTGTGCATCTCAGATGGACGGACAGACAGACAGACGGGTATCTTTGCGTGCGTGCGTGCGTGCGTGCGTGCGTGCGTGCGTGCGTGCGTGCGTGCGTGCGTGCGCGCTAGATAATCCTGTTCATCTCACGTGGGTCGTGCATGATGGAAGCAGCTCCTCTCTTCCTCCCACAGAAGAACCTAAATGACTGGATGTTTGGAAAGAACTTATTTATTTAACATTTATATTATGTTGCATTGTCTGTTTGGAAATACACATCATTTGGATAGGAAATTGTGGAGGGCAGCGATCCAGGAATCCCGAGTTGGTGTTGGCTAGACCTCACTCTCGCAGCAACTAACTATACTAACAGAGGCAGTGGATCAGCGGTAGAGTGGCCGGATGGCCACAGTGAGGTTCCCAGTTCGATCCCTGTGGGCTCCCCCAGAATTAGTGTCCAAGTGTCCTTGAGCAAGACTCTGACCCCCTGATTGCTCCCGATGTGCAGGTTGGTGCCTTGCATGGTTTCCTCCGCCATCGGTGTATGAATGAGTGTGTGAATGTAATGCACAATCTATGTAACAGTGTGTGTGTGTGCGAGCGTGGGTGTGTGCGCGTGTGCAAAGGAAGTCTCATTTGGGTGTTCACCCCAGAGAAGGGCGGTGATGAGTGATGTCACTCACTCTGGTATTTCCCTGCTATGCTGTATGTTCACACACACGCACACGCACGCACGCACGCACGCACGCACGCACGCACGCACCCACGCACCCACGCACGCACGCACGCACGCACGCACGCACGCACGCACGCACGCACGCACGCAGGTGCACACACAGTGTCGCTGTCATTATTAATGTGACCTCAGCCCCTCATCACACAGGCCCATATGGAAACCATCACCTCTGTATGTGCGTGCGTGCGTGCGTGGGAATGGCCCCTAGAACAACATCATTAAATCCCGGTCCAGAACCTCTCTTTCTGCAGGTTGAAACAACACAAAGGTTCAGGTCACGTCAAACCGACATAGAACAACACACCGCCTTGACACCACTCTCTCTCTCTCTCAGCTCTACACTCCATGTTCGGGCGTGTCATTGAAACCTTTCAAAAGAATGCAAAAAAAAAGTAACGTTTTCCATAATTTAATTGAAAGTCACAGTTAGGGCTGTACTGGGACAAAAATTCGGCCCGGTCATTTTCGCGCGAGTTTGGCCCAGATCGGCCCACCACAACCAGCGCGCAGATAGCAGAAACTCTACCGCCCGCTCCGTCGAGGCACACACACACACAAAAGCCCTAATACCACCACTTTTACAGAACAACATAAATGATACAAACCAACTGACAACTACACAACCCGTTGTTGCTCTCACAAGAATGATGCTGGCAAAAGGATTCAAGATAGAAGTGGGTTTATGTGTCACTCACTGATATACAGGTACAGGTACAGTGACATTATCATGATGGCAGAATGGCAGCAGGCCCGGACCTTTCCTGGTGGCCTGCCGCCTATTGGCCTGCATGCCTGGTGTGTTGGTTATCTGTAGTCTACCAAGCTGTATATTCTATTTTGGTGTGTTGGTTATCTGCAGCCTACCAAGCTGTAGATTCTATGTTGGTGTGTTTGTTATCTGCAGCCTACCAAGCTGTAGATTCTATGTTGGTGTGTTGGTTATCTGCAGCCTACCAAGCTGTAGATTCTATGTTGGTGTGTTGGTTATCTGCAGTCTACCAAGCTGTAGATTCTATGTTGGTGTGTTGGTTATCTGCAGCCTACCAAGCTGTAGATTCTATGTTGGTGTGTTGGTTATCTGCAGCCTACCAAGCTTTGGTTCTATGTTGGTGTGTTGGTTATCTGCAGTCTACCAAGCTGTAGATTCTATGTTGGTGTGTTGGTTATCTGTAGTCTACCAAGCTGTAGATTCTATGTTGGTGTGTTGGTTATCTGCAGCCTACCAAGCTGTAGATTCTATGTTGGTGTGTTGGTTATCTGCAGCCTACCAAGCTGTAGATTCTATGTTGGTGTGTTGGTTATCTGCAGTCTACCAAGCTGTAGATTCTATGTTGGTGTGTTGGTTATCTGCAGCCTACCAAGCTGTAGATTCTATGTTGGTGTGTTGGTTATCTGCAGCCTACCAAGCTGTAGATTCTATGTTGGTGTGTTGGTTATCTGCAGCCTACCAAGCTGTAGATTCTATGTTGGTGTGTTGGTTATCTGCAGCCTACCAAGCTGTAGATTCTATGTTGGTGTGTTGGTTATCTGCAGCCTACCAAACTGTAGATTCTATGTTGGTGTGTTGGTTATCTGCAGCCTACCAAGCTGTAGATTCTATGTTGGTGTGTTGGTTATCTGCAGCCTACCAAGCTGTAGATTCTATGTTGGTGTGTTGGTTATCTGCAGCCTACCAAGCTGTAGATTCTATGTTGGTGTGTTGGTTATCTGCAGCCTACCAAGCTGTAGATTCTATGTTGGTGTGTTGGTTATCTGCGGCCTACCAAGCTGTAGATTCTATGTTGGTGTGTTGGTTATCTGCGGCCTACCAAGCTGTAGATTCTATGTTGGTGTGTTGGTTATCTGCAGCCTACCAAGCTGTAGATTCTATGTTGGTGTGTTGGTTATCTGCAGTCTACCAAGCTGTAGATTCTATGTTGGTGTGTTGGTTATCTGTAGTCTACCAAGCTGTAGATTCTATGTTGGTGTGTTGGTTATCTGCAGTCTACCAGGCTGTAGATTCTATGTTGGTGTGTTGGTTATCTGCAGCCTACCAAGCTGTAGATTCTATGTTGGTGTGTTGGTTATCTGCAGCCTACCAAGCTGTAGATTCTATGTTGGTGTGTTGGTTATCTGCAGCCTACCAAGCTATAGATTCTATGTTGGTGTGTTGGTTATCTGTAGTCTACCAAGCTGTAGATTCTATGTTGGTGTGTTGGTTATCTGCAGCCTACCAAGCTGTAGATTCTATGTTGGTGTGTTGGTTATCTGCGGCCTACCAAGCTGTAGATTCTATGTTGGTGTGTTGGTTATCTGTAGTCTACCAAGCTGTATATTCTATTTTGGTGTGTTGGTTATCTGCAGCCTACCAAGCTGTAGATTCTATGTTGGTGTGTTGGTTATCTGCAGCCTACCAAGCTGTAGATTCTATGTTGGTGTGTTGGTTATCTGCAGTCTACCAAGCTGTAGATTCTATGTTGGTGTGTTGGTTATCTGCAGTCTACCAAGCTGTAGATTCTATGTTGGTGTGTTGGTTATCTGCAGCCTACCAAGCTGTAGATTCTATGTTGGTGTGTTGGTTATCTGCAGCCTACCAAGCTGTAGATTCTATGTTGGTGTGTTGGTTATCTGCAGTCTACCAAGCTGTAGATTCTATGTTGGTGTGTTGGTTATCTGCAGTCTACCAAGCTGTAGATTCTATGTTGGTGTGTTGGTTATCTGTAGTCTACCAAGCTGTAGATTCTATGTTGGTGTGTTGGTTATCTGCAGTCTACCAAGCTGTAGATTCTATGTTGGTGTGTTGGTTATCTGTAGTCTACCAAGCTGTATATTCTATTTTGGTGTGTTGGTTATCTGCAGCCTACCAAGCTGTAGATTCTATGTTGGTGTGTTGGTTATCTGCAGCCTACCAAGCTGTAGATTCTATGTTGGTGTGTTGGTTATCTGCAGCCTACCAAGCTGTAGATTCTATGTTGGTGTGTTGGTTATCTGCAGCCTACCAAGCTGTAGATTCTATGTTGGTGTGTTGGTTATCTGCAGCCTACCAAACTGTAGATTCTATGTTGGTGTGTTGGTTATCTGCAGCCTACCAAGCTGTAGATTCTATGTTGGTGTGTTGGTTATCTGCAGCCTACCAAGCTGTAGATTCTATGTTGGTGTGTTGGTTATCTGCAGCCTACCAAGCTGTAGATTCTATGTTGGTGTGTTGGTTATCTGCAGTCTACCAAGCTGTAGATTCTATGTTGGTGTGTTGGTTATCTGTAGTCTACCAAGCTGTAGATTCTATGTTGGTGTGTTGGTTATCTGCAGCCTACCAAGCTGTAGATTCTATGTTGGTTTGTTGGTTATCTGCAGTCTACCAAGCTGTAGATTCTATGTTGGTGTGTTGGTTATCTGCAGTCTACCAAGCTGTAGATTCTATGTTGGTGTGTTGGTTATCTGCAGTCTACCAAGCTGTAGATTCTATGTTGGTGTGTTGGTTATCTGCAGCCTACCAAGCTGTAGATTCTATGTTGGTGTGTTGGTTATCTGCAGCCTACCAAGCTGTAGATTCTATGTTGGTGTGTTGGTTATCTGCAGTCTACCAAGCTGTAGATTCTATGTTGGTGTGTTGGTTATCTGCAGTCTACCAAGCTGTAGATTCTATGTTGGTGTGTTGGTTATCTGCAGTCTACCAAGCTGTAGATTCTATGTTGGTGTGTTGGTTATCTGCAGCCTACCAAGCTGTAGATTCTATGTTGGTGTGTTGGTTATCTGCAGCCTACCAAGCTGTAGATTCTATGTTGGTGTGTTGGTTATCTGCAGTCTACCAAGCTGTAGATTCTATGTTGGTGTGTTGGTTATCTGCAGCCTACCAAGCTGTAGATTATATGTTGGTGTGTTGGTTATCTGTAGTCTACCAAGCTGTAGATTCTATGTTGGTGTGTTGGTTATCTGCAGCCTACCAAGCTGTAGATTATATGTTGGTGTGTTGGTTATCTGTAGTCTACCAAGCTGTAGATTCTATGTTGGTGTGTTGGTTATCTGCAGCCTACCAAGCTGTAGATTATATGTTGGTGTGTTGGTTATCTGTAGTCTACCAAGCTGTAGATTCTATGTTGGTGTGTTGGTTATCTGCAGCCTACCAAGCTGTAGATTCTATGTTGGTGTGTTGGTTATCTGCAGTCTACCAAGCTGTAGATTCTGAACATTTATTTCTTGTGTTGAAGATGTATTTTTTTCCCTGTGGCACAAAAGGGGGAAATAAAAGCAACAAAAAATAAATGAACATGTATCAGTATTTAGCAGATAGTCGATCTGCTAAATTGTTATTTTAAACATCGATATCGGCCAATGCAAATATCGGCCAAAAAAGATGCATTTGTGGAATGTATGGAATTTATTTTAATTGTTTTAATTGTATTAATGAAATATTGTTTATTTTATGTATGAAAAACTCTTGACTGACACACACACACAGACACACACACACACACACAGACACAGACAGACACACACACACACACACACACACACACACACACACACACACACACACACACACACACACACACACACACACACGCACACAAATATACAACTCCACCATACACACACAAACATGCCAGACTTTTTAAAACAATAATCCAGCAAAGACATAAGTGTGAGTGTATACTAGCATAGCATAGCGTGTGTGTGAGGGTGGGGGGGGTCGTTGGCCAGATGGACTAACCAGGTGAACAAACTCAGGCCAATCAAGGCACTGTGTGAGAACTGAGTACTTGAAGAGTTGTTATTTGGATCAACGTTTGGCGTTTATCTCTCCCATTAGTAAGAGAAATCTATGAAAATCTGGGAACTAAATCGTTACCAAGAAATTTCTTCACCAATGTGTTTCTAAAGGTGTCTAATAACATGTACTAAAAGTTTGAAATTCAACTCCCGTGGGAAAATTGAGTTATTAGCATAATATGTGACCATACCCATAACATCCTATATAAGGCAAAAAAGTCCAAATTTCATCATTCTTTAAGTAGCATGTGACATATGAAACTAGGGTGTTTTCATGATTCTGAATCCATTCCAAGCATTAGATTTGCACAAAAAACACTCCTTGGGAGGAAAACGGCCACACAAACGTGATGAGGTCAGCACATTTGGTCAACTGGATATGGCCTACTTTAGCCCAAGGAGTGTTTTTTGTGCAAAACTAATGATTGGAATGGATTCAGAATCATGAAATCACCCTAGTTTCATATGTCACATGCTACTTAAAGAATGATGAAATTTGGACTTTTTTGCCTTATATAGGATGTTATGGGTATGGTCACATATTATGCTAATAACTCAATTTTCCCACGGGAGTTGAATTTCAAACTTTTGGTACATGTTATTAGACACCTTTAGAAACACATTGGTGAAGAAATTTCTTGGTAACGATTTAGTTCCCAGATTGGTCAAATACCTGATAAAATGCCCTTACTACATGGCACAAGATCAATACAGAATATAATTATGGACAAAATCTTATCCAACGATAACAAAATGTTCCTTTAGTTTTGGCTCTGAGAGGCTAAATGGTGATCCGTGGCTCAGATGGCTCTGAGAGGCTAAATGGTGGTCCGTGGCTCAGATGGCTCTGAGAGGCTAAATGGTGGTCCGTGGCTCAGATGGCTCTGAGAGGCTAAATGGTGGTCCGTGGCTCAGATGGCTCTGAGAGGCTAAATGGTGGTCCGTGGCTCAGATGGCTCTGAGAGGCTAAATGGTGGTCCGTGGCTCAGATGGCTCTGAGAGGCTAAATGGTGGTCCGTGGCTCCCCAGCTAACATGTCCATATGGGCCCCACTTGGGTATTGACATGGGCTATGGGCTATGGGCTCCAAGTGGGCCGTGCACCCACTTTTCAAAAAGCGCCCACCTGTGTTAGCCCATATGGGCTTACGTGGGTTTCTAACTGGGTCTTAGGTAGTATCCAAATGGGCCATTTTATGTCAGAACCATGTGTGCGCCACCTGTGTTTGCCTATATGGGTTTTAACTGGGATCTGATTGGGCCTTAAGTGGGTACCAGCTGGGTAAATTATATGTGACCCATGTAGGCCACACTTGTGTCCGCCCATTAAGGGCTCCAAGTGGGCCGTGCACCCACTTTTCAAAAAGGGCCCACCTGTGTTAGCCTATATGGGCTTACGTGTGTTTCTAACTGGGTCTTAGGTGGTATCCAAATGGGCCATTTTATGTCAGAACGATGTGTGCGCCACCTGTGTTTGCCTATATGGGTTTTAACTGGGATCTGATTGGGCCTTAAGTGGGTACCAGCTGGGAAAATTATATGTGACCCATGTAGGCCACACTTGTGTCCGCCCATTAAGGGCTCCAAGTGGGCCGTGCACCCACTTTTCAAAAAGGGCCCACCTGTGTTAGCCCATATGGGCTTACGTGTGTTTCTAACTGGGTCTTAGGTGGTATCCAAATGGGCCATTTTATGTCAGAACCATGTGTGCGCCACCTGTGTTTGCCTATATGGGTTTTAACTGGGATCTGATTGGGCCTTAAGTGGGTACCAGCTGGGCGAATTATATGTGACCCATGTAGGCCACACTTGTGTCCGCCCATTGAGGGCTCCAAGTGGGCCGTGCACCCAGTTTTCACAAAGTGCCCACCCGTGTTAGCCCATATGGGCTTACGTGTGTTTCTAACTGGGTCTTAGGTGGTATCCAAATGGGCCATTTTATGTCAGAACCATGTGTGCGCCACCTGTGTTTGCCTATATGGGTTTGAACTGGGATCTGATTGGGCCTTAAGTGGGTTCCAGCTGGGCGAATTATATGTGACCCATGTAGGCCACACTTGTGTCCGCCCATTAAGGGCTCCAAGTGGGCCGTGCACCCAGTTTTCACAAAGGGCCCACCCGTGTTAGCCCATATGGGCTTACGTGTGTTTCTAACTGGGTCTTAGGTGGTATCCAAATGGGCCATTTTGTGTCAGAACCATGTGTGCGCCACCTGTGTTTGCCTATATGGGTTTGAACTGGGATCTGATTGGGCCTTAAGTGGGTTCCAGCTGGGAAAAGTATATGCGACCCATGTAGGCCACACTTGTGTCCGCCCATTAAGGGCTCCAAGTGGGTTTTCACCCAGTATCCACTCAGGGCCCAGCTGTGTTATCCCATATGGGCTTACGTGGGTTTCTGACTGGGTTTTAGGTGGGGTCAAAATTGGCAATTGTATGTCAAACACATGTAGGCCTCACCTGTGTTTGCCTATATAGGCTTGAAGTGGGATCTGAATGGGCCTTAAATGGAGTCCAACTGGGCACTTTGAGACCGATGTAGATCCCACTTCTAGCAGCACAAGTGGGTAACACCCGGGAACTTTGTCAAAATGGGTTTCAAGTTGGTCCTGAAGGGATTTAAATGGGAGAATTTAGCAGTATATTGACATGAACCCTGTTTAACAACTGCAAACACATTAACATGAGATGTAAAAAGTTCCTAAGGTTTAGCCAATTTAACTTTTACCAGAGTGAAAAAACTATATCAGACAATATATCTTTTGACAAAGTTTATTGAAAACATGTTCACATGGAATCTATTGGTTGCAATATAAAACCAAGCTTTGTTCTTTCAGACCAATTTTCTGTTAGTTTTATATTGGCCTCAATAACATAAGTGTCATAAATGAAACGTAGGAAAAACAAATTATTCACAAATTGTGTAAATAACACTTGTGTGAAGTGATGGGCGCTCATATCATACATCACATTCCGTGCTCAGCCAATCAAATCATCGCTATGGGGTACACACATTGCTAAGCCAATCAAATAATCGTTATGGGGTACACACATTGCTAAGCCAATCAAATAATCGTAATGGGGAACACACAAACACAAAGCTGGGCATAGGAGGGGCTAGCACCCTTCAAAAATAAAAAAATAAAACACTATTGCAAGCTTATTGGGCAATGTTGAGAAATTTCAAGAACTTGAACCATCAAGTGAAGATAGGGTTAATTTAAAGGATATTTAACTTTCAAACATGTTTGGGGTCATTCTAACATTGGGGTGTTTTTTGTCACTGTACCCATCCTTTAACAACTAGGAGTAAGGAGCAGCCATTCTCTCTGGGAGCTGGCGCTCAAGCAGCAATTAGGGGTTACAAATTTTGCTCAGGGACACACTTTGACACATCGCTGGCCTAGCATCGTGCCAGGGACAACCAGGGGCTCTGGGTCCCCAGGCAGGTTCACTAACTTGTGAGCACCCAGTTTTTAAGTTGCTTGATTCAGTATTTAAATATTTGATATTCATATTATCAGACACGCCTCCTTCCTATGTAAACCTATGGTAACTTTGAACTCAATTTTAATCATGTTAGATTAATTGAAAACAACACTTAGCCTACTGCAAGACATAATATGGACAAAATATGGAGGAAGCACTTATAGAAACCCCAACTGAAGTATTATGGCAGGACAGGAAGAAAAACAAACCATGGGCCACTGATAACATCCTAGATCAGTGGTTCCCAAACTGTGGTGCGCGAGCGCCTTCTAGGGGGTGTGCGACATGCAAATGGTGGTGCTATGGTTTTATTATAAATATATGAACATATTGTGCCAATATATGGCAAGTATATGCAGCACATATCCTATGTTGCATATATGCCATATTCAGGTTCATATATGTGCATGTATATGTGGATAAATAGGAAATGTATGTCTCTATATAGCTTATGCAATTTATATTTCCATGTGTGGGGGGTGCGTCAGTTAGGTCAGAAGGTAACAGGGGGTGCATGGCCAAAAAGGTTTGGGAACCGCTGTCCTAGATCTACCGGGAGGCAGTAAAGTGGATCACATAATCCACGTGTGGAAGCATAGATGCAGGGAGAAGACAGGGCAACAATAAAGCAGCCAACATACAGCCACAATAATAGAAGACAAGCATGACTCTCTACTAACCGAGAAAGCAGCAATATCCAAGTGATGGACAGAGTATTGTTAGGAACTATACAAATGTGCAATAAGACCAAATCTCAACATACTAGTGCCATGAAGTCCAGTAGTGCATGTGGTAGGATGCCCCAATACTTCAAGCTGAAGTCGAGGAGGCAGTAAAGAGCCTGCTATCGATAATGTCCCAGCAGAGCTTTGGAAGCATGGAGGGCAATACAAGATAATAGCATTGACATGCATCTACCAAAAGATATGGGAAACCAAGCAATGTACCCAATAAAACACCCCAAGAAAGGGAATGCAGGGCAGTGACAAAACTACAGAAACAACAGTTTTTTCTGTCTGGCTAGCAAAGTAATGCTGCAGATCATCTTGATCTAGACCAAAAAGGAGATATTCAAAGTCAGAATACTGATTGAGAAGCACCTTTAGCACCAGCACGACCTGTACCAACATTGTAATCCAAGCACTATACCCAAGCAGTGCAGTTCTTATAAACAACATGGAGGAAGCACTCATAGAATATCACACCTCCATATCCATCAGAGGAAGACCCTACCATCTCCAATGACATCAAACTTATGAGGAAACACAAGGCAGAGCATATGGCATGGATATGAAGAGAAAAGTAATATCCTGGTCACCAGCCACAGCCATACATATATCACCAAGGAACAGGCCACTTGCCTGTAGGAAGTAAAGGACTTATATACCTTGGGTCCTTTGTGAGTGAAGATGGCAGCTCCACAAAAGATAAAAGCAAGAATTGGGATAGCAACATCAGCCATGACTAGACTATACAGTATTTGGAAACATAACAAATAATAAATCAGCTTCTCAGTGACGGTCAGACTTTACAAGTCACTTGTACTCTCCACCCTATTCCATTGGCTCTGAAAGCTGGACACTTACAGCGGATACCGAGCACAGGATACAGTCGTTTGAAAGCAAGTGTGACAGAAGAATTCTACATATATCGTATAAGAAGACCAGACAAATGATTATGTTAAGACAGTTTAGCTACCACCCATGCTGGAGAACAGGAGCCTCTACTCTCATGGTCATGTCACAAGACATACCCTCCCTGTCAAAGACCAAAGTACAGGGGACAGTGGAGGGAAAGTGGAGAAGAGGTAGACAGGCAGATTAAGTCCTGAGTGGACAACATCAAGGAGTGGACTGGCTGCAGCTTTCAAACCCTGATATGCACAACAGAAGATCGAAAGCACTGGAGATACCCGAGTGCCCAAGCATCCACCATGACACCTGTACACCCCCCTAGGCCATGGGATGAGTGAGTGAATGAAATACTGAATCAAGCAACTTAAACTGTATGGGGTGTTCACACTTCACAGAAGCCTGTGTAGCTGTTAAAATGACCCCAAACATGTTTGAAAGTGAAATATCACTTTCACTCTTTTAAACAATCATTTTAGAATAGGGTATACATGGGCAGACTACATGAGGAATTTAAATATTCTGAACACAAAAAGTAAGAGGAACCTTTTTGACTTTGACAGATTAAACTTGCACTCTCAATTTGAACTAAAAGAGGGTTATTCTCAGGAGGTAGTTGTTTGCGTGTGTGTGTGTGTGTGTGTGTGGTCTGTTTTTTCTATTGGGGCTGTGCCCCATTGTCCTGTGTGTTCTCAAGTGATCTCTGAGCTCTTTCAACTATATTCCCACCTCAAGCACAAGCTCCTGTGAACCACTTTGACAGAGCCTTCTCTCCCTCCTTCTGGTGAATGTCCTGTGACTGCCACTGCGTTCTTCTTTAGTGTCCCTAGAAAAATAACAAGAAGCTGACTTAGTAATGCTAGCTTGATTCTTTGTGTATCAGATTTTGTAACAGATAGCAAATATTTGCTTCTGAGGGGTCCCTGGAACATCATAGTTTTAGATGGGATTCGGCAGCCAATTACATATATTTTTGGGGGTCCTTGACATAAAAATTACTGACATAGAAACAAAAGGTATTTTAGAAAACTGATTTAGAAGGCATTTGTAGAAATGTCCTCAGGTGTAAATGGGTTAATTATACATCAAGAATCGCTAAGGTCTTTAAAGATATTATTGCTGCATATTGAGGATTATTTTCTGAACAGAAAAAAAACAGTAATTTTAAATGTCTTGAGCTAATATGGCAAATTTGTTTTCTATGTGAAATACAAACGGTGGCCTGTGTTCAGAATTGTTGTGATCCCTTTTCAGCACTTAAAGGGTTAGTTCGGATTTTTGGACATAAAGCTGTATGAAATGTTTACCATAAATATCGCGGTTGCAAAGGTATTAATTGACTGGCCGAGTCCCGTGCTGGGAGTGCTGCTCCTGTTTGGGGGAATATCAAGTAGTTCCCAGGGTCACTGGGGGCCACGCATTAAAAATAAACCAATCTACAAAACTAGCGTCATTCGTATTGTTGACCTATATCTACCATTATAGACCAACTTTCGTTCAACTTTGACCCCTCTGTCACATGGTACTATTTTCTTTGTGTTCAGTATCACTGCGCCGCATAGAACACCATAGTGCTGCCGCGCCGCGGCACTGCGGCAGGATACACTACCAAAGCTAGGTGCTATGCAGCTGCCCAGGTCAGCTAGTTACGAGGTTTACGCAGGTTTACGCATGAAAACATTACTTTTAGTATTTTACTCGTTTAGCGTTCCGGCTACTTTATAGGTTGACAACACTGTGTTGTTGTATTATTATCAAAATGGTACGAAGTTGCAACTTTCCGGGATGTCCTAATAAGAGTACGTCTGGATCAAAACATTTCTTCCACCGTTTCCCTAATACAAATAGATCTACGAGAACGAGACAACTTTGGCTTGCTGCAGTGGGTTTGAACGTCCATACCAACTTGAGAAAAATAAAACAGTTTCGCATATGCAGTGATCATTTCGATGCAAAAGATTATGTCCCTAGTATTACTACAGGGAAGAAACATGTTCTGAAGTGCAGCGCTGTACCTCATGCTTGGGTCGTCGGTCCAAACACATGCACCCATGCTTCTGCTTCTACAAGTTCTACAACACCCCAGGTAAGACAGACGGACAGACATGTATATAACATCAACATCGTATAATAATAATAATAATAATAATAAAAGACGATGGAATGGATTGTTGTATTGACCTAATAGAAAGCTGTTCGATTAGACTCACTATCTGTGAGATCAGATGGAGCGGTAATAATAACCTGATGGTATCCATATGTTTTATCCAACTACGTAATTGTAGCCTATAAATAGTACACATACTACTTCTAACTTGGCTAATATGTTCACTTTAAATGAAGAATTATAATTGATGCACTCTGTGAACCAGAGAACTCTAGTCAAGTTGGGTCAAACACTGTATTGGGTATGGTCAACAACATATGAAAGTTCCTAATGCAGGCCTACATGACTGCATCTATGACATTTCTTTCTTAGATGACCCTATGTAATAGATCTTAGACAGTGCTCCTTTTCACACACACATATATATAATTATAATTATTAGACTTCTACCACACATGCACACACACTTGAGCAAGTCATAATTTTCCATGCAATTATTGCTTCCTCTACTCCATATGTTGCCTGCTATTTAGGCCTATGATAAAGTAATAGATCTTAGTGCTCCATTTTGAGGTGTGTGTGCGATGTGCGTGCGTGCATGCGTACACACACACCTGAGCATGTCATCATTTTCCATGCAATTATTGTTTATAGGGATCTATTGCTGGTGTGATGGATACGACGGAAACATTGGAGGCCATAATGGATCCCAGCCCTGAAGAAGCTAGGAAAATGTTTTCAGGTTTAGTACAGTCTACGCCTCAGTGTACCCCTCAGAATGTGGGAGATTCCTGCCTGAAGCTTCTTCTCACCAGCCCTGAGTCTGACCATGCTGTTCCAAGAACAAGGGCATCATCTTCAGGAACCTACCTTGCTTTGCCTCCCACCTGGACACAGTCACAGGTAGTTGCTGATGTACAGTTTATTCAGTGTAGTGTAGCTCAAAAAAGATACAATTCTGATTTGGGCACAGCAAACGTAGTAACCATGAACACATTACACATAATGTACAAAATACTGTTATTTGGTAATTGTGTGTATATACTATGTACACAAAATCTAGTTCTAAGTTCATTTGAATGTATGTCTTACAGAGCACAAGCTCAGCAGTTGCACCTGAGATACTGGAGACGAGCCAGAGTTCAGTGGAAACGCCATGTGAAAAGGACAGCACATTTCATACACCAAGCAGTACATGTACTCCTGTGGAAACGTCTTTCTCAGACGATGGCATTCATGTAGCAGAACATAGCAGTGATTGGTCCGAAAGGAAGTGGATTGTAAATGAAACAGCCCTCATGAAACTGTTTGCCACTTGTCACACATGTGGGAAAATCATTGATGATTCTGAGAGAAAAACTACTTATAACGGATCCATGATCAAGATTGAGTGGACTTGCATTGGTGGCCACAGTGGAGCATGGCAATCTTGTCCTGATGCTCGTGGAATGCCTGAGAACAACTTGTTATCTTCAGCGGCTATTCTTTTCACTGGGACAACACAGACTGAAATTACAGAGTGGGCTGATCTTGTCAATTTACAGCTTCCTAGAAAGACTGCTTATTATTCATTGCAGTCAACCTATCTTATACCAGTTGTCTATGAAGCCTACACTGAAATGCAGGAACAAATTATGTCCAATCTCCAGGAAATAACATGTAATGGTGGACATATTGACGTTGGCGGTGATGCCAGGTAGTTACTGTCCTGTAGTTTGAGCTTGATTTTATAAAGTTATGTTTTGGCTACAATACGGTAATTTGTATTATGATCAAATTGTACATTTTGGAATATAATTGTATCTTGAAATCCACGTCTAACCCAGCTGTATAATTGATTCTCTCTTTTTCTGTCTACAGATCCGATTCCCCAGGTTACAGTGCTAAATACACTTCTTACAACTTCATGGATGACACAACCAAGAAGATAATCAAGTCAGAATTAGTCCAGGTAACATTTTTCATCCCATGTTATTGTTGTCACTATATTTTAGATATGGATACACCTTTAGCCTTTGCTTACTTTTGTGGGTACTTTGTGTTTGTTTAATGCTGATTCGAAAAGGTATCTGAGACTACAAGTTCATCTGCGATGGAGGCTGAAGGTTTCCAGAGGGGGCTGAATGGCTTGCTGAGGCGAGGAGTTGGTATTGATGTTGTCACCACAGATCGTCATCCATCCATAAGGAAGATCATGAGGGTGCAGTACCCTAAACTTAGACATCAGTATGATCCGTGGCATGTTGCAAAAGGTAATTGTGTTGATGTTTTTCTTTTGTCTATTGTGTACACTGTTATTGCCAGCTGTAGCAAGGGGGAGAGGAGGGGGGAGTACAGGAAGCTGATCAAGGACGTTGTGGGCTGGAGTAGGCTGAACCAGCTACAGCTCAAGTTCTTATAACTTTTTTATTTTTAACTGCATTCTATTTCCATTAATGTATTTTATATGTTCACCATGCTTTTCTTTGACAATCTGTATGAATGTATTGCAACTGGAGCTGTTGAAAAGAACACATTTCCTTCAGGGGTAATAAAAAGTATATATCTATTTACCTTATCTACAGTAACAGATAGTGATAGAAAAGTATATTTTTGTTGTGAAGATTGTACTGTTAATTATTACATTTGTGTAGTTTATCCATTCATTCCATGTCTGTCTTCTGTTCTGTAGGCGTGAAGAAGAAGGTAGCTGCATTATCAAAGAAGAAATGCAACCGGGAATTGCAGCCATGGATCAAGTCTATAAGCAATCACCTTTGGTGGTCTTGCAGCACTTGTGGTGGTGATGAAAGGGTGATTCTGATTTTATTGCATTTGTTATAATATGCTATATTGCAGAGCAAAGCATGTCACTGAAATACTTTAATCGGGGCGTTATGTTGCTAAATGTCTAAATGTCTAAATCAAATGTGTCCAGGAATTGAAACGCCGTTGGACCTCTGTCTTGTTTCATGTATGTGGCATCCACCGGTGGGAAGATGATGGACAGGAGTACAAGTGTTACCATGATGAGCTCAGTGTTGACCAACAGAGAAGGAAGAAGTGGCTTCAGAAGGACAGTGCCGCATACGACACTCTCAAGGCTATTGTACTTGATAAACGTCTCTTGAGAGACCTGGATCACATGACTTTGTTCAGGCACACTGGTAAGATGGAATCAGTTCATGAATATTGGTACCCAAGCTATGATATTGATATTTGTAGGTTATACATTTCCAAGCACACCAACGATAGCAGTGTTAGGCGGCACACAAAAGAAAACTACAAAGAATACTATTATTTGATTTGTTACCTGTTACCTGCAAACAATTCAATAGGACATGTTTATAAAAATATTGTTTTTATCCAATTTGACTTGTCATTGGCTTTTGTAATAAAATTGCATGAAGCACGATATCTAAATGATGCCATGTATTTTTTTCAGGAGCTCTTGAAGTGTACCACAGCTCTATGCTGAAGTATGCTGAGAAGAGAAGGCACTTCAAATATGTCACCATGCAGGCAAGAATCCAACTGAGTGTCATTGACCACAACCACAACGTTGGCCGTCAACATGCCACTACTCAGGCTGGTAAGCATGTTTGAAACAAAAAAAGACTTGAACTTGACAGGACGGTGTCTGTCATTCTGTGTGCTATGCATTCCAAAACCAAAATGTTATAAAATGAAAAATAACCCATTTAGGATGGGAACCCCTTTGGGGTTTTTACCCTTCAAGACGGGACCCCTATTGGGGTAGCTGATGGTGATGCTATGTACAGAATAATAGCAACATTTTTGTTTTCAGAAAACTTAGTTCATGATTTAGATGGCATTTTTAGAAACGGCCTCAGGTCTAAGTGGGATAAACATGGAATGGATTCATATTACAACTTTAATGTTATAAATTAATATGCTGTGTTTTTGTAATATTACTCCCCCAGGAAAAGAGAGGGTCAGTGTATTTCACTCCAAGCTGTCAGGTGAATGGCGTTCAAGGAACCTCTATGAGCCTACCTCCCAGGACTTTCGAAACGACTTGGTACAACGAGTCATTCAACGGCGACTTGACAACAACATCAAGCTTGGAGATGATCGGTTCCACATCCATCCTCCAGTTGATCTACCTGCCAATATAGCTCGAACTCCAAAGCCCGATAAAGATACTATGATTTTAGAACATACAACACGTTTTCCAGTGCAAAATCTGATTGAGAGTACAGATAATGTTTCTGATACTGATACTGAGTGAGCCAAAATGTGTTATCATTTCTTCATTTGTGTATCTGTATACACATTTCAGTCCAGACCAAATTTTGTTTTTGATGGGTGCTAGCCCCTCCAGCTTTTGGTGTGTCCACAAAGTGTCTTACACAAACATTAAATTCCCATTGACAATGAATGGACAATTTTACGTCATGATGACGACGCAAATTGTGATTGGCCTGATGAGTTGATGTATAATGATGTACAATGATAAGAGCGCCCCTCACTTCACACAGGTGTGATTTTTTTTTATTAGTTTTATATTGTACTATTGCACATACAACAATATGGAGCAATATAATATAACACAGAAGTCAGAAAATAAACCAAGAACTAAAACAAATTCAGAAAGTCCTCTGATTCCTTGTATCCAACATATTCTCCAGTTGCTGATGGATAAAGTGATCTAATGGTTTTCACAACACATGAAGGGAGAGGTTTTCGATTTCCGAGACCAAGCCGTTCTCCGTGGAGGACCCATTCCAAGACCATCCTGTAGCCCACCAGCCTGTATTGACTGAAACAAAGAATGAAATGTTTAGTGTGTGCATAGCCTACTACTGTATATAAGTTGGAACATTTACACCCATGTACATTGTAGTTAGATCTTGATATTTTCTGTAGCTCTGCTTTAGGCCAAGTAGGCTTAGTGTACAACAGTGGTTCCTAAAGTGGGGTACAGGGACCCCCAGGGGTCCTTGAGGGAGTTCCAGGGTGTCCCCAGCTACATGATAGTTTGGAACCAAATGGACAGTTACATTTACATTGATTTCACAATATAAACTGGGGTCTCAGATAGAAATGCCATTAAATGGGGGGTCCCTAGCCGGTTTCATATCAAACTGGGGGTCCTTGAAATTAAAATGGTTGAAAATCACTGCTAGAGCTGTAAAAATCTTCTCTTATGGGGGTATTTGGCATATATTTTCAAATGGGGGGTCTGCAGGGTAATGAGTGTCATTTTGGGGGTCCTTGACATGAAAGTTTGGGAACCACTGGTGTACAATAACTACAGTATTGCAATGTACAGTTAGAGGCATGTGGTGGATAATTCCATAATCTTCATGAGATATATAACTTACTCGACTGACAACTGGCCATCAGCTCCAGCAGGCTCGGGACGTTTTTTCCAGTTTATTTTTGGTATGTGGAAAAAGGTCTGCAACACACCAGCGTTCACGATAGCTGGAAAGTTTGGGTGCTTGATAATGCAGCAAGAAGGTGCAGGTAAAGATGCGCTGGTTTGTTCATCAGACACCGGGAGAGATGCAGATGCGTTGGCTTCCTCTGACACCGAGAGATCTTGCATCTGTAGCAACAGTGGCATGGCTAGTTCCCATTCACGGCAGCAGTAGCTCTCAACCTCTTTGGGCATTGGCTCGCACTCAGTACAAGAACACCACCAGGTAACGTTCTCTCGTGCCCTCGTTGCAGCTGTTGGCCCGGCTTCCCTCGCTCTCTCCTCTCTCTCTGCCCTTTCTATGTCCATATTACGGAGTTCATCATCGGTATATTCCGGTTCATACATATATCCCATCGGCTGTGCAGTGAAAGCAATATCTTCATCACTGTCGTTGTCTGACTCTGGGTTTGAAGTGTCTGATTCTGACATGTTGAAGTCACGCTAATTTTTAGATCTAGTTTTGAAACAACTATTATTTTCCTCTATGACACAAAACAAAACTTATAAAGTAACCGGAACGAGTCAAAAGTAAATGTTTTGAATGAAATCAAACCTCGTATGCGCCGTCGCGTTGAAACCTCATAGCTAGCTAGCTGACCCGGGGCAGCTGCATAGCACCTAGCTTTGGTAGTTTATCCTGCCGCAGTGCCGCGGCGCGGCAGCAGTATGGTGTTCTATGCGGCGCAGTGATACTGAACACAAAGAAAATAGTACCATGTGACAGAGGGGTCAAAGTTGAACGAAAGTTGGTCTATAATGGTAGATATAGGTCAACAATACGAATGACGCTAGTTTTGTAGATTGGTTTATTTTTAATGCGTGGCCCCCAGTGACCCTGGGAACTACTTGATATTCCCCCAAACAGGAGCAGCACTCCCAGCACGGGACTCGGCCAGTCAATTAATACCTTTGCAACCGCGATATTTATGGTAAACATTTCATACAGCTTTATGTCCAAAAATCCGAACTAACCCTTTAAGACAGCTGAAATACTGTGGCATGCTTCTACTTGTGTACATCAAACATCAAACGTGTTGCCAAACACCATTTCAAGTTAGAAAGACAAAAGTACATTTTGAAGTGAATACGAGACTTCAACTTACAACTGGTTCCAGTGGGGCGGCTCCGTCTGCGTCCCGCATGAGGCTGGTCACATTAAGGGTTCTAGCAGCTGATCAGGGTTTCAGGTGGGCAGCTATTCGCACTGGGACTCGCGGTTCCTACACATATTTTTACATTTCAAGATGTTAAATCTCTGTATACGTTTAAAGAAATGAAATACATTTAATTCCATAGTTTACATACTTGCATGAGAACCTCCAGGAGAGACACTGGGGCTGCAGGTCATACTCTGCGTCCTGTTGGCTACTTGTGTGCGGATCACTCTCTGGGACACATTTAGTCGGTCCACAGCTGTTCATTCCACAGGAAGGAGTAGGTCCCATGTTTTTGCAGTGGCCTACATTCAATTAAAAAAACATACCTTTTAGCAAACATAAAAAAATAACTTTAAGCAATAGCATGGTGTGGGCCACAATACATGTCAAACAGCTCAGGAGAAATAAAGAATCACATGACATGCAGAGTCTGGGGATCCCCAGGGGTCCTTGGGGGGGGTTCCAAGGGGTCTCCAGATAAATGATGGATAGTTAAGAACCAAATGGACCCTTATGTTGCTGCAACTGAGAGCCAAATGGACCCTCGTGGTCCATTTTGTTTTATTTGTACACTCTTAGTTATGGTGATCTGTATTCTAATGCAGAGGTTGGGTTGGGGTGCGGTGCAAGGACCCCCAGGGCCCTATATTTCCGATGGCATGCCTTGACATGAAAAAGTTTTAGAACTACAGCCATTGTTACACAACATTACCTCCTCGGTCACTTTTGGGAAGTTTCAGCATCAGTCTGTACATCAGATTGGCAGAAGTCTCTGCCTTTGTGAGCTTCTGACATTGCATGTGTCTTCAAGAAAGAGCACACAAACAGGGGAAGGGGACAGGGAAGGGAAGTTAAAGCAATATGATGCCAAACCTTTGAATAGCATAGGCTAGCATAAGCCTATCATCTCATTGCCTACTTAATTACACATATGTTGTAGTACACCTTGTAAAGGCAACTTGTTTTCAATGTGGAATAACAAAATTCAGGAGCCTAGACAATATTAAAAAAACGATGTGAAATGATAACTGTGGCCTATTTTCAGATTTGTTGCACTTCCTTTCCTTTCCAGTTATAGAGCACCAAAGTCTGACGTCAATATCGGTAGAGGGTGCAAATCCACTGGTTCATGTACTTTTTTATTTGCATTGTAATCCCCATAAAGGGGATTTTGATCGCCTCATATAAGAACTGTGATTGAAAAATAAATATGTCATCCCGGGCCATTACACTCAGATATGAAGAATCAACTCTATTGTTACTGCTGCTAATTTAGTTACATTTTCGCTAGAAACAGACTATCATATACGAGTGACTGACTATCATAAACGATACAGAGACACCTCCCTGACACCTCCGAGACAGCTTGTTTATTTTTGGACCACAACTCTTACATGAGACGATTTTAAGATGACCCCATGTTATTCGCCATAGAGAAATGACTTCCGTGAACCAGGGGATGAGACTTGGGCACTCTATAGCAGCTGTATGATGTGGCATGCTTTTACTAGTGTATATAAAATGTTTTGCTAAACTTCACATTTAACCCACTAAGACCTGGGACTTTAGCATTTAACCACATTAACCATAATTTTATACTTTAGCTATTGAAAAATAGCATATATGCAAGCTCATACACTACGAGCTTGTAGATCTGCTATTTTTTCAAAACAATGTCAGGATTTAGAAGACATTTTGTAGAATCTGGTCTCATGTAGAAATGTTACACTAACAATTAAAAACTCAAATTCACCTTATGCAACATAATATGTTATGATGGATACAACTCCAGACATGAACACAGAGACCACAGCTTGTCATTTGTGGCTGGACATCTTCATTTCCAATTTACTTGGACAAATAAAAAAAGTAAAAGAGAAGAATCAATTACACAAAAGAAACACACAGACAAACACACCCCCTGTATAAATTCATAACACAGCCTGGGCCTACTGTACTTCTAGGACCCCCAAAATTGACACCCCATAAGAGAAGATTTTCTCAAATTTCCTCAACCATATTTTATTTCAAGGACCCACAATTCTCTGGGACCACCATTTTAATTTAACTCTGAGGGTACAAATGGAACCAAACTGACATGTTAAGGTACGTTTGTTTCCATTTGTTGTTACACTCTCAGAGTTACAGACATGTAAGGGTCCATTTGGTTCCATTTGAACACTCTCAGAGTTACAGACCTGTAAGGGTCCATTTGGTTACTGTACTATCCATCCTTTAGCTAGGGACCCCCTTGAACTCCCTCAAGGACCCCACTTCTTGAACCACTGACTTAAACAGAACTTTAATGCTCTTAAACTTCACTGAGAAATACATTTGAACTCACTTGTTATTCAGTCACCCTATGAACTCATCCATCTCCAAATGCTAGCCACACACACACACACACACACACCAATGCAATAGCCCCCCAAAAATATATAGGCAATTTTTGGAAGGAGGAAAACAAATCTGAATTATTTCGCGGACCCCCTGGCTATGCGTCGTGGACCCCCCCAGGGGTCCGCGGACCCCCCCCCCCCCCCCCCAGGGGTCCGTGACATATCTTTACTGGAAGAGGCTGCACACAAACGCAGAAACCAACTACTACACACACACACACACACACACACAAGCCTAGTAGCTTAAGCCTGCTAAGCTAAGCTAACCAACTACTGGCCCATTGCAAGCAAAGGTTAGCATTTCAATAGCATTAGCATTGACACTGCAGTCATAGGCCTACTCATTGAATAACATTCATGTGCACCAAAAAATATATCAACACAAACAGAACAGACAACATTGTTCAACACTCTAAATTATACAAGGATATACTGGCTGGGGAAAATGGAGGGAAAAAAACAACTGCAATGTAGGCTACTTACTGCAACTCACTGCTCCTGGCTCCAACTGTTCATCTCCTGTCTTAAAGTGTATTCAATCCGAGGAATAGATCGAGTACTAGGCCTACTTCATAATTAGTCCAACAACATTTTACTGATCATGTCGGTTTAGTTTAATCCAAGAATCTGCGGAGCGGACCGTCACATAGAGACCCCCCGGCGTTGTAGATTCAAACAAGAGAGGAGGAGCTACAGAATTGACGTCAGGGGGAATATCACCAGACGCAGGGCAACCAATCACATTTCGCCTTTCGGTCACGTGGCCTTGCAACCGTCTCTCATTCAGCACAGGAACATTGAACATTGATTCTGAATGTATTTTAAAGCATTTAGGCATTAATGGTTAATATCAGTTATGTGCTCTCTCTCTGTGTGTGTGATTAATAATAATAATAATAATAATAATAATAATAATAATAATAATAATAATAATAATAATAATAATAATAATAATAATATAACAAAAAACATTGCATGGATGCACCTGGGACGTATCCTCACCCAGCCAACATGTCCATGTGGGCCCTGCACATGCAGGCTTTCTGGGTACGAAGTGGGCATGGGCTAGAACTGGGCAATTATACCGGGTTCCATGTGGGTTCTATGTGGGCTAAGTGAGCATGGGCTTGATCTGGGCAAATTTTGTGGGTTCCATGCAGACATACTAAAGGTCCGACATGCTGAAATCACCCGTCGCTCCCGGCATGCGTTGGTACGACATGCGCCGTGCTTGCGGTTATGGGTTAGGTTAGGGTTTTGGGTAGGGTGTCGGTCTAAGCACAGTCGGACCAATAGGGAGGCACACCTTGTCTGTGCATCCTCCCGGTGGCAGTGGTTCTCGCTCAGGGTAGAATGGCCGGTAGAACCTGCCGGATGGAACCGTGATGTTCCCAGTTCGATCTCAGGCTCCCACAGAGATAGTGTTGAGGTGTCCTTGAACAAGACACTGAACCCTATAGGGCAGTTAAACTGCATGCTTGCGGTGTGCAGGTTGGTGCCTTGGATGGTTTCCTCCGCCATTGGTGTATGAATGGGTATTGGGACAATCTATGTAAAGTGCTTTGGATGAAAGCGCTATATAAATGCACCATTTACCATTTATACAACTCATTAGTTGACAGATTTATCAGACATGTATACAGGCACAATCCCACCCTCCTCAAATTAGTATGGGATTTCTGTCTGTCTGTCTGTCTGTCTGTCTGTCTGTCTGTCTGTCTGTCTGTCTGTCTGTCTGTCTGTCTGTCTGTCTGTCTGACTTTCTCTCTCTCCCTCCCCCACCCATCTCTGTCTCTCTCTCCCTCCCCCACCCCTCCTCTCTCTCCCTCTCAGTCTCTCTCTCTCTCTCCCTCACTAGAACATGCCATGCACACACATTTGCCTGCTGCAGTTGGCAGAGCAGTGGACAATAATACAATTACCAGACAGAGCAAATTATACATCCTCAACATTTTATGTAATAATAATACCTCAGATGTGAGGGGTTCCAATAAATGTATCTGTCACAAACTTTTCCACCGGACAAGTACACTTTTAATAACCTTGTCCAGAAAGATTTATTACTTGTACCGGACAAGTATACCTACTATAAAATGGTGGACAATCTTGAGGATTTCTGTGTAAAGTGGGGGGAGGATTGTGTACAGTGGGGAATGATGACAAACTGCTCTTCTCTTTCTGATCTGGTTTTGGAGCCTCGCTGTGTTTCTGTGTTTTTATCCTTCTAATTTGCTTGCATATAACTTATAGGTGAGGTCATGTACTGGTCTATATATGCAGTGTAAAGAACTCTCTCTCTCCATATCTCTCTCTCCATCTCTCTCTCTCCATCTCTCTCTCTCTCTCTCTCTCTCTCTCTCTCCCTTCCTCCCCCATCCCAAATCATGTCTGTCTGTCTGTCTGTCTGTCTGTCTGTCTGTCTGTCTGTCTGTCTGTCTGTCTGTCTGTCTGTCTGTCTGTCTGTCTGTCTGTCTGTCTGTCTCTGTCCCGCCCTCCCTCTCTCTCTCCCTCCCTCCCTCCCTCCCTCTCTCTCTCTCTCTCTCTCTCTCTCTCTATCTCTCTCTCTCTCCTCTCTCTCCGTCCCTCCGTCCTCTCTCTGTTGCGACATCACTCAATGGAATGACGTACATAGGGCTGCCCTGGAGGCCACCCTAGTAGTTTGAAGACGCACGTTGCCCGCAAGCCTGCACAGCCATTCAGAGTTTTCGCACCTGTGTCACAGCTTGAAACAATAGGAATGACCGGCCTTGGATGCATATCAATGGTGATGGCCAGGTCCATTGTGTCGAGTCGACTGTACTGTAGGTGGCTGATGGATTTATGATGATAAACTAATTCAATTTCAGAGATGACGTTTGCAAGGTAAATGCATAATTAAACACTAAAACACTAACACTAAAGTTTGCCCATTACAGTTGATATACAGTATATTGTGGGTATATTAGGTCTACATTTAAGAGGATATTTCAATCGGTGATCGCTCGTGAGTGTGCATGTGTGCGCGACATAGCCCCACAAGTTGAAATATCCACAGCACATCGCTGGACATAGGCATTATAGTCCCGCACACAAGATGTGCACGCCTAACTGCTATTCACTAGTTTGACGTGTGTGCATGGGCTGCCTACTTCCGATAATAATCTTATACATAATTCCCTCCCTAGGGAAATATCCGCCCATTTTGCCCAGAATAGCAGCTCTACAAGCTCATGAAATCAATGAAAAGCTTCCATCTGCAACACAATTTTATACAATGGCCGGTACTCTCTCTCTTTGTCCGTCCGTCCGACTGTTCGTCCATCCATATCTATCAAGACTTTATACACTGTTGTTCACATCCAAGATCATCAAAGGAACACTTACACTTATTGTAACTTATCATTACTTTCAAGAAAAAAGCTGGTACAGATTTCATTTATGATAACTTGCTGTCAGCTGCTTACTTTCTGCAGTTCTTTACCCAGATATGCTCTAACTGTGTGTGTGTGTGTGTGTGTGTGTGTGTGTGTGTGTGTGTGTGTGTGTGTGTGTGTGTGTGTGTGTGTGTGTGTGTGTGTGTGTGTGTGTGTGTGTGTGTGTGTGTGTGTGGGCGCGTAGCCGACTTATCCCATGCTTAAACCTTTATACATTCAGTTATTTTTGGCAAGGCAAAACTGGTCACCCTTGTATGGGTCCTGTATGGGTTATGTATGGGCTAAGTGGGCATGGGTTAAAACTGGTCACTCATGTCTGGGTCCTATATAGGTTATGTATGGGCTAAGTGGGCATGGGTTAGAACTGGTCACTCATGTCTGGGTCCTATATAGGTTATGTATGGGCTAAGTGGGCATGGTCTAACCCATGCCCACTTAGCCCATACATAACCTATATAGGACCCAGACATGGTCACTCATGTCTGGGTCCTATATAGGTTATGTATGGGCTAAGTGGGCATGGGTTAGAACTGGTCACTCATGTCTGGGTCCTATATAGGGTATGTATGGGCTAAGTGGGCATGGGTTAGAACTGGTCACTCATGTCTGGGTCCTATATAGGTTATGTATGGGCTAAGTGGGCATGGGTTAGAACTGGTCACTCATGTCTGGGTCCTATATAGGTTATGTATGGGCTAAGTGGGCATGAAGACGCACGTTGCCCGCAAGCCTGCACAGCCATTCAGAGTTTTCGCACCTGTGTCACAGCTTGAAACAATAGGAATGACCGGCCTTGGATGCATATCAATGGTGATGGCCAGGTCCATTGTGTCGAGTCGACTGTACTGTAGGTGGCTGATGGATTTATGATGATAAACTAATTCAATTGTCACGGACCCCAGGGGTCCGTGACATATCTTTACTGGAAGAGGCTGCACACAAACGCAGAAACCAACTACTACACACACACACACACACACACACAAGCCTAGTAGCTTAAGCCTGCTAAGCTAAGCTAACCAACTACTGGCCCATTGCAAGCAAAGGTTAGCATTTCAATAGCATTAGCATTGACACTGCAGTCATAGGCCTACTCATTGAATAACATTCATGTGCACCAAAAAATATATCAACACAAACAGAACAGACAACATTGTTCAACACTCTAAATTATACAAGGATATACTGGCTGGGGAAAATGGAGGGAAAAAAACAACTGCAATGTAGGCTACTTACTGCAACTCACTGCTCCTGGCTCCAACTGTTCATCTCCTGTCTTAAAGTGTATTCAATCCGAGGAATAGATCGAGTACTAGGCCTACTTCATAATTAGTCCAACAACATTTTACTGATCATGTCGGTTTAGTTTAATCCAAGAATCTGCGGAGCGGACCGTCACATAGAGACCCCCCGGCGTTGTAGATTCAAACAAGAGAGGAGGAGCTACAGAATTGACGTCAGGGGGAATATCACCAGACGCAGGGCAACCAATCACATTTCGCCTTTCGGTCACGTGGCCTTGCAACCGTCTCTCATTCAGCACAGGAACATTGAACATTGATTCTGAATGTATTTTAAAGCATTTAGGCATTAATGGTTAATATCAGTTATGTGCTCTCTCTCTGTGTGTGTGATTAATAATAATAATAATAATAATAATAATAATAATAATAATAATAATAATAATAATAATAATATAACAAAAAACATTGCATGGATGCACCTGGGACGTATCCTCACCCAGCCAACATGTCCATGTGGGCCCTGCACATGCAGGCTTTCTGGGTACGAAGTGGGCATGGGCTAGAACTGGGCAATTATACCGGGTTCCATGTGGGTTCTATGTGGGCTAAGTGAGCATGGGCTTGATCTGGGCAAATTTTGTGGGTTCCATGCAGACATACTAAAGGTCCGACATGCTGAAATCACCCGTCGCTCCCGGCATGCGTTGGTACGACATGCGCCGTGCTTGCGGTTATGGGTTAGGTTAGGGTTTTGGGTAGGGTGTCGGTCTAAGCACAGTCGGACCAATAGGGAGGCACACCTTGTCTGTGCATCCTCCCGGTGGCAGTGGTTCTCGCTCAGGGTAGAATGGCCGGTAGAACCTGCCGGATGGAACCGTGATGTTCCCAGTTCGATCTCAGGCTCCCACAGAGATAGTGTTGAGGTGTCCTTGAACAAGACACTGAACCCTATAGGGCAGTTAAACTGCATGCTTGCGGTGTGCAGGTTGGTGCCTTGGATGGTTTCCTCCGCCATTGGTGTATGAATGGGTATTGGGACAATCTATGTAAAGTGCTTTGGATGAAAGCGCTATATAAATGCACCATTTACCATTTATACAACTCATTAGTTGACAGATTTATCAGACATGTATACAGGCACAATCCCACCCTCCTCAAATTAGTATGGGATTTCTGTCTGTCTGTCTGTCTGTCTGTCTGTCTGTCTGTCTGTCTGTCTGTCTGTCTGTCTGTCTGTCTGACTTTCTCTCTCTCCCTCCCCCACCCATCTCTGTCTCTCTCTCCCTCCCCCACCCCTCCTCTCTCTCCCTCTCAGTCTCTCTCTCTCTCTCCCTCACTAGAACATGCCATGCACACACATTTGCCTGCTGCAGTTGGCAGAGCAGTGGACAATAATACAATTACCAGACAGAGCAAATTATACATCCTCAACATTTTATGTAATAATAATACCTCAGATGTGAGGGGTTCCAATAAATGTATCTGTCACAAACTTTTCCACCGGACAAGTACACTTTTAATAACCTTGTCCAGAAAGATTTATTACTTGTACCGGACAAGTATACCTACTATAAAATGGTGGACAATCTTGAGGATTTCTGTGTAAAGTGGGGGGAGGATTGTGTACAGTGGGGAATGATGACAAACTGCTCTTCTCTTTCTGATCTGGTTTTGGAGCCTCGCTGTGTTTCTGTGTTTTTATCCTTCTAATTTGCTTGCATATAACTTATAGGTGAGGTCATGTACTGGTCTATATATGCAGTGTAAAGAACTCTCTCTCTCCATATCTCTCTCTCCATCTCTCTCTCTCCATCTCTCTCTCTCTCTCTCTCTCTCTCTCTCTCCCTTCCTCCCCCATCCCAAATCATGTCTGTCTGTCTGTCTGTCTGTCTGTCTGTCTGTCTGTCTGTCTGTCTGTCTGTCTGTCTGTCTCTGTCCCGCCCTCCCTCTCTCTCTCCCTCCCTCCCTCCCTCCCTCTCTCTCTCTCTCTCTCTCTCTCTATCTCTCTCTCTCTCCTCTCTCTCCGTCCCTCCGTCCTCTCTCTGTTGCGACATCACTCAATGGAATGACGTACATAGGGCTGCCCTGGAGGCCACCCTAGTAGTTTGAAGACGCACGTTGCCCGCAAGCCTGCACAGCCATTCAGAGTTTTCGCACCTGTGTCACAGCTTGAAACAATAGGAATGACCGGCCTTGGATGCATATCAATGGTGATGGCCAGGTCCATTGTGTCGAGTCGACTGTACTGTAGGTGGCTGATGGATTTATGATGATAAACTAATTCAATTTCAGAGATGACGTTTGCAAGGTAAATGCATAATTAAACACTAAAACACTAACACTAAAGTTTGCCCATTACAGTTGATATACAGTATATTGTGGGTATATTAGGTCTACATTTAAGAGGATATTTCAATCTGTGATCGCTCGTGAGTGTGCATGTGTGCGCGACATAGCCCCACAAGTTGAAATATCCACAGCACATCGCTGGACATAGGCATTATAGTCCCGCACACAAGATGTGCACGCCTAACTGCTATTCACTAGTTTGACGTGTGTGCATGGGCTGCCTACTTCCGATAATAATCTTATACATAATTCCCTCCCTAGGGAAATATCCGCCCATTTTGCCCAGAATAGCAGCTCTACAAGCTCATGAAATCAATGAAAAGCTTCCATCTGCAACACAATTTTATACAATGGCCGGTACTCTCTCTCTTTGTCCGTCCGTCCGACTGTTCGTCCATCCATATCTATCAAGACTTTATACACTGTTGTTCACATCCAAGATCATCAAAGGAACACTTACACTTATTGTAACTTATCATTACTTTCAAGAAAAAAGCTGGTACAGATTTCATTTATGATAACTTGCTGTCAGCTGCTTACTTTCTGCAGTTCTTTACCCAGATATGCTCTAACTGTGTGTGTGTGTGTGTGTGTGTGTGTGTGTGTGTGTGTGTGTGTGTGTGTGTGTGTGTGTGTGTGTGTGTGTGTGTGTGTGTGTGTGTGTGTGTGTGTGTGTGTGTGTGTGTGGGCGCGTAGCCGACTTATCCCATGCTTAAACCTTTATACATTCAGTTATTTTTGGCAAGGCAAAACTGGTCACCCTTGTATGGGTCCTGTATGGGTTATGTATGGGCTAAGTGGGCATGGGTTAAAACTGGTCACTCATGTCTGGGTCCTATATAGGTTATGTATGGGCTAAGTGGGCATGGGTTAGAACTGGTCACTCATGTCTGGGTCCTATATAGGTTATGTATGGGCTAAGTGGGCATGGTCTAACCCATGCCCACTTAGCCCATACATAACCTATATAGGACCCAGACATGGTCACTCATGTCTGGGTCCTATATAGGTTATGTATGGGCTAAGTGGGCATGGGTTAGAACTGGTCACTCATGTCTGGGTCCTATATAGGGTATGTATGGGCTAAGTGGGCATGGGTTAGAACTGGTCACTCATGTCTGGGTCCTATATAGGTTATGTATGGGCTAAGTGGGCATGGGTTAGAACTGGTCACTCATGTCTGGGTCCTATATAGGTTATGTATGGGCTAAGTGGGCATGGGTTAGAACTGGTCACTCATGTCTGGGTCCTATATCGGTTATGTATGGGCTAAGTGGGCATGGGTTAGAACTGGTCACTCATGTCTGGGTCCTATATAGGGTATGTATGGGCTAAGTGGGCATGGGTTAGAACGGGTCACTCATGTCTGGGTCCTATATAGGTTATGTATGGGCTAAGTGGGCATGGGTTAGAACTGGTCACTCATGTCTGGGTCCTATATAGGTTATGTATGGGCTAAGTGGGCATGGGTTAGAACTGGTCACTCATGTCTGGGTCCTATATCGGTTATGTATGGGCTAAGTGGGCATGGGTTAGAACTGGTCACTCATGTCTGGGTCCTATATAGGTTATGTATGGGCTAAGTGGGCATGGGTTAGAACTGGTCACTCATGTCTGGGTCCTATATAGGACCCAGTACTTTCCCTATGGGTCCTATATAGGATTATGTTTTTTGGGAAATTTGGCGCCACCTTTCGGAACTTTCCCGATGTCGCACAGGAACGGGGATGGTACCGTTGGATTCAGCGTGGAAAGGTAAGTCCGGCCAAGTGGTCTTTTTTAAAAATAGGGATAAAGTCCATAGCACACCTAATTAAGAGTGGTTAACTCCGCCCACAAAGGTCGCACAGGGGCGTGGCTCACATCCACACGTAGGGCTCGATGATGCGCACACGCATATATGCGTTTCCTCGCACACGGTCATGCGGTTCAGAAAACTAGGGTTAGACTTTGACGCGCGATAGCTCCGCCCACAAGGGTCGAAAATGGGCGTGCCTTACATCCACGCCTAGCTATCCATGAGACAAACGCGCCAATATGTGTCTCCCCGCTCACGGACGTGTGGTTCTCAAAATTAGGGTTAGCATTTCACCATTCAATACACTCTAAGGTTTATCATGTCTATAACGCTTGTGGATGACAGGTCAGAGTTGGAGAACTCTTGCTACGGGTGTCGCACAAGAATGGCGGACCAATCGGAGCGTAGATCTCGGAGAGCTGTACGCGCCCATGTAAATTACTTGGCTGGCGGACCTATCGTTACCGAGCTATCACGCGTCGAAAACTAACCAATTAACTAGCCAATTAAGAGAACCGTAATTCCGTGTGCTGGGAAACGCATATCAGCGTGTTCAGCTCGTCGTGTTGAGTCCGAAAATGGTCTCACTTTTTTCCAGACATGTTTCGAGGGCTAGGGACAGATAGGAGGCGTTTACACCCACTTCCTAACATCGTAGAGAGATGAGACCACCACCGTTGAAATCGGGTCGAAAAAGTAAGTGGGGATACATACCCATTGATTATTTTAAAACATTGGAAATATATCGTTTCTGGGTGCATTTGTGACACTTTTACGTAACCCATATGGGACACAGACATGCGTGCCCAGTTCTAACCCATGCCCACTTAGCCCATACATAACCTATATAGGACCCAGACATGCGTGACCAGTTCTAAACTATGCCCACTTAGCCCATATATAACCCACAAGGGACCCATACATGCATGACCAGTTCTAACCCATGCCCACTTAGCCCATATATAACCCACAAGGGACCCATACATGCATGACCAGTTCTAACCCATGCCCACTTAGCCCATATATAACCCACAAGGGACCCATAGATGGGTGACCAGTTCTAACCCATGCCCACTTAGCCCATATATAACCCATATGGGACACAGACATGCGTGCCCAGTTCTAACCCATGCCCACTTAGCCCATACATAACCTATATAGGACCCAGACATGGGAGCCCAGTTCTAACCCACGCCCACTTAGCCCATATATAACCCACAAGGGACCCATAGATGGGTGACCAGTTCTAACCCATGCCCACTTAGCCCATACGTAACCCATATGGGACACAGACATGCGTGCCCAGTTCTAACCCATGCCCACTTAGCCCATACATAACCTATATAGGACCCAGACATGGGTGACTAGTTCTAACCCATGCCCACTTGGCCCATATATAACCCACAAGGGACCCAGACATGCGTGACCAGTTCTAACCCATGCCCACTTAGCCCATAAGTAACCCATATGGGACACAGACATGCGTGCCCAGTTCTAACCCATGCCCACTTAGCCCATACATAACCTATATAGGACCCAGACAAGCATGACCAGTTCTAACCCATGCCCACTTAGCCCATATATAACCCACAAGGGACCCATACAAGCATGACCAGTTCTAACCCACGCTCACTTAGCCCGTATATAACCCACAAGGGACCAACAGATGGGTGACCAGTTCAAACCCATGCCCACTTAGCCCATACGTAACCCATATGGGACATAGACATGTGTGCCCAGTTCTAACCCATGCCCACTTAGCCCATACATAACCTATATAGGACCCAGGCATGCGTGACCAGTTCTAAACCATGCCCACTTAGCCCATATATAACCCACAAGGGACCCATACATGCATGACCAGTTCTAACCCATGCCCACTTAGCCCATATATAACCCACAAGGGACCCATAAATGCATGACCAGTTCTAACCCACGCCCACTTAGCCCATATATAACCCACAAGGGACCCATAGATGGGTGACCAGTTCTAACCCATGCCAACTTAGCCCATACGTAACCCATATGGGACACAGACATGCGTGCCCAGTTCTAACCCATGCCCACTTAGCCCATACATAACCTATATAGGACCCAGACATGCGTGACCAGTTCTAAACCATGCCCACTTAGCCCATATATAACCCACAAGGGACCCATACATCCATGACCAGTTCTAACCCATGCCCACTTAGCCCATATATAACCCAAAAGGGACCCATACATGCATGACCAGTCCAACCCACGCCCACTTAGCCCATATATAACCCACAAGGGACCCATAGATGGGTGACCAGTTCTAACCCATGCCCACTTAGCCCATATATAACCCATATGGGACACAGACATGCGTGCCCAGTTCTAACCCATGCCCACTTAGCCCATACATAACCTATATAGGACCCAGACATGCGTGACCAGTTCTAACCCACGCCCACTTAGCCCATATATAACCCACAAGGGACCCATAGATGGGTGACCAGTTCTAACCCATGCCCACTTAGCCCATATATAACCCACAAGGGACCCATAGATGGGTGACCAGTTCTAACCCATGCCCACTTAGCCCATACGTAACCCATATGGGACACAGACATGCGTGCCCAGTTCTAACCCATGCCCACTTAGCCCATACATAACCTATATAGGACCCAGACATGGGTGACTAGTTCTAACCCATGCCCACTTGGCCCATATATAACCCACAAGGGACCCAGACATGCGTGACCAGTTCTAACCCATGCCCACTTAGCCCATAAGTAACCCATATGGGACACAGACATGCGTGCCCAGTTCTAACCCATGCCCACTTAGCCCATACATAACCTATATAGGACCCAGACAAGCATGACCAGTTCTAACCCATGCCCACTTAGCCCATATATAACCCACAAGGGACCCATACAAGCATGACCAGTTCTAACCCACGCTCACTTAGCCCGTATATAACCCACAAGGGACCAACAGATGGGTGACCAGTTCAAACCCATGCCCACTTAGCCCATACGTAACCCATATGGGACATAGACATGTGTGCCCAGTTCTAACCCATGCCCACTTAGCCCATACATAACCTATATAGGACCCAGGCATGCGTGACCAGTTCTAAACCATGCCCACTTAGCCCATATATAACCCACAAGGGACCCATACATGCATGACCAGTTCTAACCCATGCCCACTTAGCCCATATATAACCCACAAGGGACCCATAAATGCATGACCAGTTCTAACCCACGCCCACTTAGCCCATATATAACCCACAAGGGACCCATAGATGGGTGACCAGTTCTAACCCATGCCAACTTAGCCCATACGTAACCCATATGGGACACAGACATGCGTGCCCAGTTCTAACCCATGCCCACTTAGCCCATACATAACCTATATAGGACCCAGACATGCGTGACCAGTTCTAAACCATGCCCACTTAGCCCATATATAACCCACAAGGGACCCATACATCCATGACCAGTTCTAACCCATGCCCACTTAGCCCATATATAACCCAAAAGGGACCCATACATGCATGACCAGTCCAACCCACGCCCACTTAGCCCATATATAACCCACAAGGGACCCATAGATGGGTGACCAGTTCTAACCCATGCCCACTTAGCCCATATATAACCCATATGGGACACAGACATGCGTGCCCAGTTCTAACCCATGCCCACTTAGCCCATACATAACCTATATAGGACCCAGACATGCGTGACCAGTTCTAACCCACGCCCACTTAGCCCATATATAACCCACAAGGGACCCATAGATGGGTGACCAGTTCTAACCCATGCCCACTTAGCCCATACGTAACCTATATAGGACCCAGACATGGGAGCCCAGTTCTAACCCATGCCCACTTAGCCCATATATAACCCACAAGGGACCCATAGATGGGTGACCAGTTCTAACCCATGCCAACTTAGCCCATACGTAACCCATATGGGACACAGACATGCGTGCCCAGTTCTAACCCATGCCCACTTAGCCCATACATAACCTATATAGGACCCAGACATGCGTGACCAGTTCTAAACCATGCCCACTTAGCCCATATATAACCCACAAGGGATCCATACATCCATGACCAGTTCTAACCCATGCCCACTTAGCCCATATATAACCCAAAAGGGACCCATACATGCATGACCAGTCCAACCCACGCCCACTTAGCCCATATATAACCCACAAGGGACCCATAGATGGGTGACCAGTTCTAACCCATGCCCACTTAGCCCATATATAACCCATATGGGACACAGACATGCGTGCCCAGTTCTAACCCATGCCCACTTAGCCCATACATAACCTATATAGGACCCAGACATGCGTGACCAGTTCTAACCCACGCCCACTTAGCCCATATATAACCCACAAGGGACCCATAGATGGGTGACCAGTTCTAACCCATGCCCACTTAGCCCATACGTAACCTATATAGGACCCAGACATGGGAGCCCAGTTCTAACCCATGCCCACTTAGCCCATATATAACCCACAAGGGACCCATACATGGGTGACCAGTTCTAACCCACGCCCACTTGGCCCATCTGTAACCCATATCGAACCCACAATATTTGCCCAGTTCAAGCCCATGCCCACTTAGCCCACATAGAACCTACCTGGAACCCAGTATAATTGCCCAGTTCTAGCCCATGCCCACTTGGTACCCATACGCACACATGCACCCCATATGGGGCCCACTTGGACATGTTAGCTGGGTCAGATGGGTTAGGGTTAGGCTAAATGGTGGTCCGTGGCTCAGATGGCTCTGAGAGGCTAAATGGTGGTCCGTGGCTCAGATGGCTCTGAGAGGCTAAATGGTGGTCCGTGGCTCAGATGGCTCTGAGAGGCTAAATGGTGGTCCGTGGCTCAGATGCAGAATAAATAATGGGCCTTGATATAAAAGGGGTGTAAATATAATAATATACTGCTTTAATGGATCAACTTGGAGCACAAATATCGGATGACATAAAACACATGGTAACACATTTGGCTAAACCTATATAGCCCAGCTGCTAGGGCAGTAAGCTGCTAGGGGCTAGGGCAGTAAGCTGCTAGGGGCTAGGGCAGTAAGCTGCTAGGGGCTAGGGCAGTAAGCTGCTAGGGGCTAGGGCAGTAAGCTGCTAGGGCAGTAAGCTGCTAGGGCAGTAAGCTGCTAGGGGCTAGGGCAGTAAGCTGCTAGGGCAGTGAGCTGCTAGGGCAGTGAGCTGCTAGGGCAGTAAACCTATATAGCCCAGCTGCTAGGGCAGTAAGCTGCTAGGGCAGTAAACCTATATAGCCCAGCTGCTAGGGCAGTAAGCTGCTAGGGGCTAGGGCAGTAAGCTGCTAGGGCAGTAAGCTGCTAGGGCAGTAAGCTGCTAGGGCAGTAAACCTATATAGCCCAGCTGCTAGGGCAGTAAGCTGCTAGGGCAGTAAACCTATATAGCCCAGCTGCTAGGGCAGTAAGCTGCTAGGGGCTAGGGCAGTAAGCTGCTAGGGCAGTAAACCTATATAGCCCAGCTGCTAGGGCAGTAAGCTGCTAGGGCAGTAAACTGCTAGGGCAGTAAACCTATATAGCCCAGCTGCTAGGGCAGTAAGCTGCTAGGGCAGTAAGCTGCTAGGGCAGTAAGCTGCTAGGGCAGTAAACCTATATAGCCCAGCTGCTAGGGCAGTAAGCTGCTAGGGCAGTAAGCTGCTAGGGCAGTAAGCTGCTAGGGCAGTAAACCTATATAGCCCAGCTGCTAGGGCAGTAAGCTGCTAGGGCAGTAAGCTGCTAGGGCAGTAAACTGCTAGGGCAGTAAACCTATATAGCCCAGCTGCTAGGGCAGTAAGCTGCTAGGGCAGTAAGCTGCTAGGGCAGTAAACCTATATAGCCCAGCTGCTAGGGCAGTAAGCTGCTAGGGCAGTAAGCTGCTAGGGCAGTAAGCAACTAGTTGACAAATTACTAGAAGTGAATGCCCTAGCCCTGCTGTAAAGGATATCAAATTATTTGGGAATTGCAAATGCAAATGTGACGTTAATTCCCCTCTGGGGGTCAATAAAGGGCTGTCAATTCTACCATACAGAGCCAAAGTAACTATGTTTTTGGACACAAAAAAGTAAAATTGAGTACCACAGACGAAAAACAGTCTAAGTCCAAATTTCAGACTGACCCCTCCACGAAAAGGCCTCGTTGTCCTGAACCCTTATCTATCATTTATATATTATGGATCAATAGTGTGGACTTAGACTGTTGGTAATTTGACTCAATTAGTGTCAAATTACAATGCACAATTATCTCAACACTTAAACACGTTACCAGTTAAATCATGTGCGTAGTTACTGCACTGTGGCTTTGGCAGAATATTGTATCCATCCATCCATCTTCAACTGCTTATCCGTAGTCGGGTCGCGGGGGCAACAGCTCCACGAGAGTGTTCCAGACTTCCCTCTCCAGAGCAACATTAGTATAACTTCCTCCTGGGGGATCCTGACACGTTCCAAGGCCAGTGAGTTGATGTGTTCACCCTCCAACTGGTCCTTGGTAGGCCCGGGGTCTCCTTCCAGTGGGACGTGATCCTTGGTCTGCCCCGGGGGTCTTCTCCCAGTGGGACGTGATCCTTGGTCTGCCCCGGGGGTCTTCTCCCAGTGGGACGTGATCCTGGAAATACTCCAGTAAAGTAAAAGTACCTCAAAATAGTACGGTACCTACTGGAGTACATGTACTTATAGTTTCTGTATACACCACTGTAGTGGTACTTCATACATAGTACTAAAACCAGCAGCAATAATAACAACAGCAGTACAGCAGCGTAGATTACAGTGTTGGAGTTTATTGTACACATTACAAAACTGTCCAGTAATACAAAAAAGTTGTTGCTTTAGTTTACGCCATAGAAACATTATAGAAAACATTGTTTGTCCACGTCCAAAAACACTGGCAGGATTTTAGAACAACAACAACAATAATAATAATACTAATAAAGGCACATGTTGCTCCCTTTAAATCTTTCACATTATTTAAAAGAACACAAATTAATGTAATATTTATATATAAAAAAGAACAAGAATGCATTGAATAGTTATTAAACATGACAAAAAAAACAAATTGGTGTCTATTTTGGCTGATTAATGATGACACGCTCATGTTGATGTGTATGTACATTGGTTGTAGGGTCACACACGCGCGCGCACGCACACACACACACGCGCACACACACACGCAGTCACACAGTCACGCGCCCACACACACACACGCACAGAGACACGAGTGCACATGCATTCACAAGCGCACACACCCTTCAAAATGAAATGACAACAATATTTGCATCTTATTTTCCCTCAGTAGACAAAGACCCTTGAAAAAGTTTAACATCTTCTAAATATAATTATATCAGACAAATCATATACAAGCTACAAGGTGTATATACGAGAGGCCAGAAATGATGGCCAGGCACGTCATCATCATCATCATCATCTATACCAGGGGTTCTCAACGTTTTTGGCCGGGGACCCCCGGAAATGCTTTGGCAATGTCTCGGGACCCCCACCCCGCCCCCTCCCGACCCCCAATATAAATTGACTGCTACAATAACCTTAAACCATTTTGGGCGGGAACCCCTTTTGGTGTTTTAAGCATTGTTATAATTTAGCTATTGAAAAATAGCAGATCTACAAGCTCATAGCGCGCCACCGAGTGGCGCGCTACGAGCTTGTAGGTCTGCTATTTTTGAAAAATCGTGAAAATAAAATTTAAAAAAGAATCTTTTTTTTTTTTTTTTTTTTTAATAATTTGGGGACCCCCTAAAATAATTTGGCGACCCCCCGAGGGGTCGCGACCCACAGGTTGAGAACCCCTGATCTATACAGTGTTTGACAAAAACCTATGAATCATATCTCACAACACTAACTCACTAACACGAATTGGACTACAGTACATAGAATCCACCTTGACCTTTGAGTGATGCTAGGGACTTCAAGAAACGAATACACCCGGAAAGCACCGGGGAGGATTGATAGAAAGGCTTCCATCGCTGATTTATTTCCCCACATTGTGTTTTTGGTGGAGAAACGAAGCCACATTGAACTAAATATCTAAAGAACGGAAGGTCGCAGTTACAATGTTTTTTGTCGCCAGGCTAACTATGTGGAACCGCGTCAAACTAAACGTACAGTACGCCTACTGTACGTTCCAGAAAGGTTGAGGACCGAGCCGTCACTCACTGCCTGCTGGAAAGAGTGATGGAGCTGTGATTCTAATGAGTCATCTGATGGAGTCATCTGATGGAGCTGTGATTCTAATGAGTCATCTGACACCAGATATAAAGAGCTGTGATTCTAATGAGTCATCTGATGGAGCTGTGAATCTAATGAGTCATCTGAGGAGCTGTGATTCTAATGAGTCATCTGAGGAGCTGTGATTCTAATGAGTCATCTGAGGAGCTGTGATTCTAATGAGTCATCTGATGGAGCTGTGATTCTAATGAGTCATCTGAGGAGCTGTGATTCTAATGAGTCATCTGAGGAGCTGTGATTCTAATGAGTCATCTGATGGAGCTGTGATTCTAATGAGTCATCTGATGGAGCTGTGATTCTAATGAGTCATCTGATGGAGCTGTGATTCTAATGAGTCATCTGAGGAGCTGTGATTCTAATGAGTCATCTGAGGAGCTGTGATTCTAATGAGTCATCTGTGATTCTAATGAGTCATCTGACACCAGATATAAAGAGCTGTGATTCTAATGAGTCATCTGACACCAGATATAAAGAGCTGTGATTCTAATGAGTCATCTGACACCAGATATAAAGAGCTGTGATTCTAATGAGTCATCTGACACCAGATATAAAGAGCTGTGATTCTAATGAGTCATCTGACACCAGATATACAGAGTGATGGAGCTGTGATTCTAATGAGTCATCTGAGGAGCTGTGACTCTAATGAGTCATCTGACACCAGCTGTGATTCTAATGAGTCATCTGAGGAGCTGTGATTCTAATGAGTCATCTGAGGAGCTGTGATTCTAATGAGTCATCTGATGGAGCTGTGATTCTAATGAGTCATCTGATGGAGCTGTGATTCTAATGAGTCATCTGATGGAGCTGTGATTCTAATGAGTCATCTGACACCAGCTGTGATTCTAATGAGTCATCTGAGGAGCTGTGATTCTAATGAGTCATCTGATGGAGCTGTGATTCTAATGAGTCATCTGAGGAGCTGTGATTCTAATGAGTCATCTGATGGAGCTGTGATTCTAATGAGTCATCTGATGGAGCTGTGATTCTAATGAGTCATCTGATCAGCTGTGATTCTAATGAGTCATCTGATGGAGCTGTGATTCTAATGAGTCATCTGACACCAGATATACAGAGCTGTGATTCTAATGAGTCATCTGATGGAGCTGTGATTCTAATGAGTCATCTGTGATTCTAATGAGTCATCTGACACCAGATATAAAGAGTGATGGAGCTGTGATTCTAATGAGTCATCTGTGATTCTAATGAGTCATCTGTGATTCTAATGAGTCATCTGATGGAGCTGTGATTCTAATGAGTCATCTGATGGAGCTGTGATTCTAATGAGTCATCTGATGGAGCTGTGATTCTAATGAGTCATCTGATGGAGCTGTGATTCTAATGAGTCATCTGAGGAGCTGTGATTCTAATGAGTCATCTGAGGAGCTGTGATTCTAATGAGTCATCTGAGGAGCTGTGATTCTAATGAGTCATCTGAGGAGCTGTGATTCTAATGAGTCATCTGATGGAGCTGTGATTCTAATGAGTCATCTGACACCAGCTGTGATTCTAATGAGTCATCTGATGGAGCTGTGATTCTAATGAGTCATCTGATGGAGCTGTGATTCTAATGAGTCATCTGATGGAGCTGTGATTCTAATGAGTCATCTGATGGAGCTGTGATTCTAATGAGTCATCTGTGATTCTAATGAGTCATCTGTGATTCTAATGAGTCATCTGACACCAGATATACAGCTGTGATTCTAATGAGTCATCTGATCAGCTGTGATTCTAATGAGTCATCTGACACCAGATATACAGCCAAACGTCTCACCCTGTTTTCCCTGCATGGAATCTGATAGAAAAGCAATAAAGAGCAGCTGTCAATCTATTATTTTTTTATATAATTTTTATCCCACGATTTTGTAACCCATTTTCACCCCTGTGTCAATTATCTAATGTGATCCTGGGCTCTACACACCCTCCGCCAACCTGGGGAGAGCAACGGACTTGAACTCATGGTTCCTTCATGCAAGAGTGTCCAAGTTGCTCCTTTACACCTGACAGGGGGGAGTTTCCCTGGTTGGACGTAGCACATGGAAGGAACACGTTATTCCAACCAGTTCCTTTCCCCTCCATCAGGCGCCCCGGCTGGCCAGGGGGAGGCAGTATAGCTGTCAATCTAACAGCAGGGTTGTAGTCGAGTCCAACCTAAAGCCAGTCCTATATAGTCAAGACCGAGTTAGACTGGAACTCACCTATGCTTTCTATGGCATATAGGCAGCTCCCGGCAGGACCGAGTTAGACTGGAACTCACCTATGCTTTCTATGGCATATAGGCAGCTCCCGGCAGGATCCGCCGGGAGAAACTAGTAGACACAGCTGCTGGACATGAGACTAATTAATTCAAGCAACAGAGAGAGAGAGGAGTGTACGTGTGTGCGTCAATTTAACAAAGGTGCATACGATCAGAAATCAGCAGAGAGTGAGCGACGTTTGCGCTACTCTATGCCGAATTGAAGTGGACTCGGCCCCAGACTTTATTTTTTTCTCCCTGGAAATAAAAACGTCTGGGTTTCCGAGGTTATAAGACCAAGGGTCCAAGGGAGGGCGAGATCGAGTCAAGACCGATTGTGGGAGGAGGTCGAGTCCAAGTCGAGACAGAGACCGACAGGCCGAGACCAGATCCCCCCCCCCCCCCCCCCCCCCATTTGATAGATACAGAAGACACTGCAGAGCTCTGTTACTGAACAAGATACAGCAGCCAGACAGCCATCTTATAATGTCAATGTCAATGTGCTCCTACTTGTGTTGTTTTTATAGCTATCTAGCTATAATATGTTATAATGTTAATAATGTTGTGTTTATAGCAGACTCCTCACTCATATGCAGTTTGGCAACTTGAAAGCAAACTCCACGTGCCCAAACATTTTATTTACCTGCCAGTGTGTCAACCCCTTACGCCTGTGTCGGATCGCTGGTTAGACTGGCATACTTGCAGATACCGATATGACAATTAAGGGCCGATACCGATACTTTACCGATACCGATACAGTATCGGGACATCTCTACTGTATCTACAGTATCAGGACATCTCTACCTATCAGGACTACGTCTAAAACACTAGAAACGCTGCCGTCAGTAGAGTGCAAACCTCTGACAACACATGCAGCCCCTGAGATATTATGACCGGTTTCTCCACCTTGTCCTTTTGATTGTCACTCTGACCGAACGTGTCATTTTCATCATGATCTTGTGTTTTTTTTTACCTCTCCAGCCAAGAGGTGAACGATCTATACTCAGGATACATCATGGATCAGAAATAACTTGATAATATTCAAAAAGTGTAGGCTAGATAGTTACAAACATAACGTTTTGATACAACAGAGGCCAACAACTATACTGTATGTCCAGCTGTATTTCTAACGTCCACATTGTCTCAGTTAAACTGACCGCATCACCACTGCACACAATACAGAATGTCCTCACAAAGGTGTCCCCCCCTCCACCCCCTTTTCACGACATCTTTTGTTAGAAGTTCACCTGCACAGCTGGTAAAATCATCAACAGCTTTCTCAATCAAACCGCCTCTATCTTTCAATCTCTCTCTCTCTCTCTCTCTCTCTCTCTCTCTCTCTCTCTCTCTCTCTCTCTCTCTCTCTCTCTCTCTCTCTCTCTCTCTCTCTCTGGTTGTTTCCCAGGCCGGGGGCTAACAGGAAGTGAACACAATGGAGTGATATCGCGGACAGGAAGGGGCGGTCCTAAAATCTCCCCTCCCAGATGGACAGGAAGTTGACTCCAGTGTTTTGTTTGGTCTAGTGATTAGAGAGAGAGAGGGAGAGAGAGAGAGGAGGGGGGAGGGGGGGAGAGAGAGGAGGAGGGGGGGGGGAAATGCAACATGTCCCAAGTCGAGATATGAGCGAGAAATGGATGAGGGAAAAAAAGGAGTGAAAGAATGGACTTGGAAAGGGGGGATCAGGGGAGGGGGGATTGGGGGGTCTCTCGGTATTCTGACAGGAAGGGTCTGTGAGGGCTTCCACCTATTGTGCGAAGCCGAGCTGATCGAGGGTCCGAGCGGCAGAGCCCCGCGCTCCGGAACCACCACCGAAACTCCAAACCAAAACAGGAGCAATAAGCAAACAAAGGGTTTCTCCAAAAACTCCACATTAAATTCGACATTTTAAAAGACAGTCATCATAATGACAGTGTGTGTGTTTGGCGATCAGGGCAGGTATGAACCGCGGGATGTCAACACAGAACAACAAAACTAAACGCTAACAAAGGATGTATCTACGGTATTTAGATTAATCTTATCAGCAACATACTGTGTTTAAGAATCACCAAGGCAACACGCGTAAATTAAACTAAAGAACCATCAGATATTTGTGATGATTAGAGATTAACCACTTGAACCCCAGCATCCACTAGTTTTGGGAGGACATTAACCAAAGAATATATCTAATAGCGTTTGGACGCGTTGTGATCTTGTAGATCTGCCGTTTATGGCGAAGGCGTTTGCCTGAGAACATATGCACAGATTGTATAAATCGGTGGTTCCCGAACGTTTTAGCTCAAGACCCAAAAGACAGATTAGACGTTTGCCCGTGACCCAAACTAGTGAAAATCTACAAGCTTGTAGATCTGCTATATTCTTTCTAATATATGGAATGTCGTTGATTTTTCTTTCATTCATGAAATTACAGGGGGAAAAAAATCTTTGAATTTTGTTTTGGTGAGGAATGTTTTTTAAAACGTTTTGAAATGTATAGGGGAGGGACCCCCCAAATAATTAGTCCGTGACCCTCCTCCTGACCCAGTGTTTTGGTAAGCAGTGCTATGACCGTGCGTTCCACTCCAGAACGTGGTATATAGTTTAAGACTGTATATGTGCTGCATGTCCAGACAGTGCTATAAAAGTGTCATCCAGTCCACTCCAGACACTGTATGACCCTACAGTAGCTCAGAGGAGGGTATACATGTGGCATCCAGTCCACTCCAGACACTGTATGACCCTACAGTAGCTCAGAGGAGGGTATACATGTGGCATCCAGTCCACTCCAGACACTGTATGACCCTACAGTAGCTCAGAGGAGGGTATACATGTGGCATCCAGTCCACTCCAGACACTGTATGAACCTACAGTAGCTCAGAGGAGGGTATACATATGGCATCCAGTCCACTCCAGACACTGTATGACCCTACAGTAGCTCAGAGGAGGGTATACATGTGGCATCCAGTCCACTCCAGACACTGTGTGACCCTACAGTAGCTCAGAGGAGGGTATACATGTGGCATCCAGTCCAGACAGTGGTATAAACATGTCGTCCAGATACTGTGTGGTGACCCTACAGTAGCCCAGAGGAGGGTATACATGTGGCATCCAGTCCAGACAGTGGTATAAACATGTCGTCCAGATACTGTGTGGTGACCCTACAGTAGCTCAGAGGATGCGGAGGTTAAAGTTGTTCAGTGCCACCTCTGCGTCGCGAGGGACTCTGCTTCGTGCCAGCAGCTCTGACTCACTGCACGCGGCCAGCAGAGGAAGAGCGTTCTCTCTCTCTCTCTCTCTCTCTCTCTCTCTCTCTCTCTCTCTCTCGATGTTTCCTGACTGTGTCCAATGACCCTGTCTCTAGTGGACCTCTGAGAATACAGTATTGTTGTACTCTTTCATCTGAACAATAAACCCAAACCACCGTGAGAGGGACCGTCCAATAAAAACCTCCAGTACAATAACCGACCACCATGGGGACTGTCTCGTGATTTAAAAAAAAGAAGCCTGGGAACACAGTGCTCAGTCGGTGCCCCCTTTTATTCCACCAAAATAACTTTGGTTCTAGAACAGTGGTTCCCAAAGTGGGGTCCGGGGACCCCTAGGGGTCCTTGAGGCAGAGGGTCCCCAGCTAAATTATAGTTTGGAACCAAATGGACCCTTATGGGCAGGTAACTTGAGAGTGTACAAATGGACCCTAAATGGTCCATTTGGTTCCATTTTTACACTCTCAGAGTTAAATTAACATTGATTTTACAATATAAATTGGGGGTCCCAGAGATAGAAATGTAGCCTAATGCATGTCAAACTGGGGGTCCTTGAAACGGGTTGAGAATTACTGCTAGATCCGTAAAAATCTTCTCTAATGGGGGTCCCTGGCATATCTTTTCAAATGGGGGTCCGCGGGCTGATTAGTGTCAATTTGGGGGGCCCTTGACATGAAAAAGTTTGGGTCCAGTGATCTAGAACGTTCTAGAGATTCTTGGAACCTTTTCAGTGCATTTTTCATGAATTCAAAACAAATTAATTTTTTTTTGTCCTCTAAAGTAAGTAGTAGTGAAAATAGACGAGCTACAAAGCTCACAACGCTCCATTTGTTTACATCGCATCTGCAACTTAGTAGTAGTAGTAGTAGTAGTAGTAGTAGTAGTAGTAGTAGTAGTAGTAGTAGTAGCAACACAGACACTTTGGTTCTCAGTTCACAGCATGAAAAAAAACAAGTAGTTTTTGTTTTGCTATCTGTTCTATGTGTCTGTCTGACTGTCTGACTGACTGACTGACTGACTGACTGACTGACTGACTGACTGACTGACTGTCTGTCTGTCTGTCTGTCTGACTGACTGACTGACTGACTGACTGACTGACTGTTTACTGAATT
>NW_027638012.1:0-2000 GCF_951216825.1 Electrona antarctica | reverse complement strand
CGCACGCACGCGCACGCACACGCACACACACACACACACACACACACACACACACACACACACACACACACACACACACACACACACACACACACACACAAGGCAGCGTCAGGAACACAGGGTGGCACACAGGGTGGCACACAGGGTGGCACACAGGGTGGCACGGGGCAGCATCAGGAACACACACACCACACAGTGAGAGGATGGAGGAGCCACTACAGATACAGACCACACATAGAGGACACTGAGGGACCACTGGGTGTCACAACACAACAACAACAATGACAGAGATGACAACAACCATAACAACAACAAGAATAACAACCAAATGGAGGATGGGGGAGAAGTAGTTCTGGTCCATTTAGGCCACACTGACACCTTCGCATCTAGCATACAACATTGTTGCATGCTAGATGTAAACAAAGGGTAAGTGTCATGGCCGCCACAATGCATTTCCAATGGGAGTGACACAACATTTGTGTTGTATGGCTTTCGGCTGTGTTTCGACTGCCCCCCTCCCCCTCATACAACAACAATGTTGTGTCAAACCATGTGACTTCCATTGGAAATGCATTGCGAGCTTGCATCAGTAAACAAGTCTCATGCAACAGCTATACAACAATCTGTTGTGACCGTGTGAGTCAGGCCTTAGAGTTAGGAGGAGTTCTCCACCACTTCCTGCACACGCATGGAAGGCTGCACTGCCTGTCGACTGTCGCTACTCAAGACGGTTTTGTGGAGTCGAAAGCCTACTTTCCCTAGTCGACGCACTCTGCACCCCACCCACCCCCCCCACACACACACGCCAGCGTCACACAACAGCATCACATGTAGCAGATCCACGTCGCGCTTGTAGATCTGATCAGATCCACGTCGCGCTTGTAGATCTGATCAGATCTACAAGCGCGACGTAGATCTGATCAGATCTTGTAGATCTGATCAGATCTTGTAGATCTGATCAGATCTTGTAGATCTGCTTCAATTTGATCCTGAAAAGTAAGAGTTTTGGACAGGTTTAATGCCAGTTGAATCGAAAGTCCAAATTATTATACTTTCAACTAATAAATTATTGTCCAATACCTTTCTTTATATCTCACATCTTTATCTTATCTTCCTACAAGCGAATGTCGTTGCTAAGAGGCCAGTGTTGTACGTTATTATAGGAACTGCACAGAGTAAAACAGGACAAATGCAAGAACGACGACAACCACAATAACAATCATATTATCAACAACAACAACCACAAAACCACATCTCTGCTCATAGAAATCACACTCGCGTGAAGTGAGGGGTGCCTTTTGGGGGGGGGGGGGGGGGGGGGGGGGGGCACGCAGCCACCCACTACATCAGTGCAAAAAGTCCAGAGACTTGGCTGCTACATGACGTCACAAGGCGGTCACGCACAAAGCCAGGCGTCGGAGGGGTTAGCGCCCATCAACAGGCGTCGGAGGGGTTAGCGCCCATCAACAGGCGTCGGAGGGGTTAACGCCCATCAACAGGCGTCGGAGGGGTTAGCGCCCATCAACAGGCGTCGGAGGGGTTAGCGCCCATCAACAGGCGTCGGAGGGGTTAGCGCCCATCAACAGGCGTCGGAGGGGTTAGCGCCCATCAACAGGCGTCGGAGGGGTTAGCGCCCATCAACAGGCGTCGGAGGGGTTAGCGCCCATCAACAGGCGTCGGAGCGGTTAGCGCCCATCAACAGGCGTCGGAGGGGTTAGCGCCCATCAACAGGCATCGGAGGGGTTAGCGCCCATCAACAGGCGTCGGAGGGGTTAGCGCCCATCAACAGGCGTCGGAGGGGTTAGCGCCCATCAACAGAACAGAGTGGGATTCTGTGGCTGTTGTCTTAATATCTCTGCAGCTCCAATAACCAATACACTCAACTGACATGTAACACGCACACGCACACGCACGCACACACACACACGCACGCACACACGCAGGCGCACACACACACGCACACGCAGGCGCACATAGTAAAACACAGGTGGCAATATGGA
>NW_027638013.1:0-19378 GCF_951216825.1 Electrona antarctica | reverse complement strand
TCCATCCTTCCTGTAGCTGCTCAGACTCTGCTTCTCTGCCCCCAGCCAAGCTTATAGGCCTGCAGAGTGTCTAGTTTTGAAGATACAGACTCTGCTAAGCAAAAGTGAACAGGGCCAAACTGGGCTTATTTCGCTGTGAAAGTGACATTTAGGCACGGAGTTGGAAAACCTTGTCTGAACCCCTCCATCCTTCCTGTAGCTGCTCAGACTCTGCTTCTCTGCCCCCAGCCAAGCTTATAGGCCTGCAGAGTGTCTAGTTTTGAAGATACAGACTCTGCTAAGCAAAAGTGAACAGGGCCAAACTGGGCTTATTTCGCTGTGAAAGTGACATTTAGGCACGGAGTTGGAAAACCTTGTCTGAACCCCTCCATCCTTCCTGTAGCTGCTCAGACTCTGCTTCTCTGCCCCCAGCCAAGCTTATAGGCCTGCAGAGTGTCTAGTTTTGAAGATACAGACTCTGCTAAGCAAAAGTGAACAGGGCCAAACTGGGCTTATTTCGCTGTGAAAGTGACATTTAGGCACGGAGTTGGAAAACCTTGTCTGAACCCCTCCATCCTTCCTGTAGCTGCTCAGACTCTGCTTCTCTGCCCCCAGCCAAGCTTATAGGCCTGCAGAGTGTCTAGTTTTGAAGATACAGACTCTGCTAAGCAAAAGTGAACAGGGCCAAACTGGGCTTATTTCGCTGTGAAAGTGACATTTAGGCACGGAGTTGGAAAACCTTGTCTGAACCCCTCCATCCTTCCTGTAGCTGCTCAGACTCTGCTTCTCTGCCCCCAGCCAAGCTTATAGGCCTGCAGAGTGTCTAGTTTTGAAGATACAGACTCTGCTAAGCAAAAGTGAACAGGGCCAAACTGGGCTTATTTCGCTGTGAAAGTGACATTTAGGCACGGAGTTGGAAAACCTTGTCTGAACCCCTCCATCCTTCCTGTAGCTGCTCAGACTCTGCTTCTCTGCCCCCAGCCAAGCTTATAGGCCTGCAGAGTGTCTAGTTTTGAAGATACAGACTCTGCTAAGCAAAAGTGAACAGGGCCAAACTGGGCTTATTTCGCTGTGAAAGTGACATTTAGGCACGGAGTTGGAAAACCTTGTCTGAACCCCTCCATCCTTCCTGTAGCTGCTCAGACTCTGCTTCTCTGCCCCCAGCCAAGCTTATAGGCCTGCAGAGTGTCTAGTTTTGAAGATACAGACTCTGCTAAGCAAAAGTGAACAGGGCCAAACTGGGCTTATTTCGCTGTGAAAGTGACATTTAGGCACGGAGTTGGAAAACCTTGTCTGAACCCCTCCATCCTTCCTGTAGCTGCTCAGACTCTGCTTCTCTGCCCCCAGCCAAGCTTATAGGCCTGCAGAGTGTCTAGTTTTGAAGATACAGACTCTGCTAAGCAAAAGTGAACAGGGCCAAACTGGGCTTATTTCGCTGTGAAAGTGACATTTAGGCACGGAGTTGGAAAACCTTGTCTGAACCCCTCCATCCTTCCTGTAGCTGCTCAGACTCTGCTTCTCTGCCCCCAGCCAAGCTTATAGGCCTGCAGAGTGTCTAGTTTTGAAGATACAGACTCTGCTAAGCAAAAGTGAACAGGGCCAAACTGGGCTTATTTCGCTGTGAAAGTGACATTTAGGCACGGAGTTGGAAAACCTTGTCTGAACCCCTCCATCCTTCCTGTAGCTGCTCAGACTCTGCTTCTCTGCCCCCAGCCAAGCTTATAGGCCTGCAGAGTGTCTAGTTTTGAAGATACAGACTCTGCTAAGCAAAAGTGAACAGGGCCAAACTGGGCTTATTTCGCTGTGAAAGTGACATTTAGGCACGGAGTTGGAAAACCTTGTCTGAACCCCTCCATCCTTCCTGTAGCTGCTCAGACTCTGCTTCTCTGCCCCCAGCCAAGCTTATAGGCCTGCAGAGTGTCTAGTTTTGAAGATACAGACTCTGCTAAGCAAAAGTGAACAGGGCCAAACTGGGCTTATTTCGCTGTGAAAGTGACATTTAGGCACGGAGTTGGAAAACCTTGTCTGAACCCCTCCATCCTTCCTGTAGCTGCTCAGACTCTGCTTCTCTGCCCCCAGCCAAGCTTATAGGCCTGCAGAGTGTCTAGTTTTGAAGATACAGACTCTGCTAAGCAAAAGTGAACAGGGCCAAACTGGGCTTATTTCGCTGTGAAAGTGACATTTAGGCACGGAGTTGGAAAACCTTGTCTGAACCCCTCCATCCTTCCTGTAGCTGCTCAGACTCTGCTTCTCTGCCCCCAGCCAAGCTTATAGGCCTGCAGAGTGTCTAGTTTTGAAGATACAGACTCTGCTAAGCAAAAGTGAACAGGGCCAAACTGGGCTTATTTCGCTGTGAAAGTGACATTTAGGCACGGAGTTGGAAAACCTTGTCTGAACCCCTCCATCCTTCCTGTAGCTGCTCAGACTCTGCTTCTCTGCCCCCAGCCAAGCTTATAGGCCTGCAGAGTGTCTAGTTTTGAAGATACAGACTCTGCTAAGCAAAAGTGAACAGGGCCAAACTGGGCTTATTTCGCTGTGAAAGTGACATTTAGGCACGGAGTTGGAAAACCTTGTCTGAACCCCTCCATCCTTCCTGTAGCTGCTCAGACTCTGCTTCTCTGCCCCCAGCCAAGCTTATAGGCCTGCAGAGTGTCTAGTTTTGAAGATACAGACTCTGCTAAGCAAAAGTGAACAGGGCCAAACTGGGCTTATTTCGCTGTGAAAGTGACATTTAGGCACGGAGTTGGAAAACCTTGTCTGAACCCCTCCATCCTTCCTGTAGCTGCTCAGACTCTGCTTCTCTGCCCCCAGCCAAGCTTATAGGCCTGCAGAGTGTCTAGTTTTGAAGATACAGACTCTGCTAAGCAAAAGTGAACAGGGCCAAACTGGGCTTATTTCGCTGTGAAAGTGACATTTAGGCACGGAGTTGGAAAACCTTGTCTGAACCCCTCCATCCTTCCTGTAGCTGCTCAGACTCTGCTTCTCTGCCCCCAGCCAAGCTTATAGGCCTGCAGAGTGTCTAGTTTTGAAGATACAGACTCTGCTAAGCAAAAGTGAACAGGGCCAAACTGGGCTTATTTCGCTGTGAAAGTGACATTTAGGCACGGAGTTGGAAAACCTTGTCTGAACCCCTCCATCCTTCCTGTAGCTGCTCAGACTCTGCTTCTCTGCCCCCAGCCAAGCTTATAGGCCTGCAGAGTGTCTAGTTTTGAAGATACAGACTCTGCTAAGCAAAAGTGAACAGGGCCAAACTGGGCTTATTTCGCTGTGAAAGTGACATTTAGGCACGGAGTTGGAAAACCTTGTCTGAACCCCTCCATCCTTCCTGTAGCTGCTCAGACTCTGCTTCTCTGCCCCCAGCCAAGCTTATAGGCCTGCAGAGTGTCTAGTTTTGAAGATACAGACTCTGCTAAGCAAAAGTGAACAGGGCCAAACTGGGCTTATTTCGCTGTGAAATTTCGATGTCACTTTCACAGCGAAATAAGCCCAGTTTGGCCCTGTTCACTTTTGCTTAGCAGAGTCTGTATCTTCAAAACTAGACACTCTGCAGGCCTATAAGCTTGGCTGGGGGCAGAGAAGCAGAGTCTGAGCAGCTACAGGAAGGATGGAGGGGTTCAGACAAGGTTTTCCAACTCCGTGCCTAAATGTCACTTTCACAGCGAAATAAGCCCAGTTTGGCCCTGTTCACTTTTGCTTAGCAGAGTCTGTATCTTCAAAACTAGACACTCTGCAGGCCTATAAGCTTGGCTGGGGGCAGAGAAGCAGAGTCTGAGCAGCTACAGGAAGGATGGAGGGGTTCAGACAAGGTTTTCCAACTCCGTGCCTAAATGTCACTTTCACAGCGAAATAAGCCCAGTTTGGCCCTGTTCACTTTTGCTTAGCAGAGTCTGTATCTTCAAAACTAGACACTCTGCAGGCCTATAAGCTTGGCTGGGGGCAGAGAAGCAGAGTCTGAGCAGCTACAGGAAGGATGGAGGGGTTCAGACAAGGTTTTCCAACTCCGTGCCTAAATGTCACTTTCACAGCGAAATAAGCCCAGTTTGGCCCTGTTCACTTTTGCTTAGCAGAGTCTGTATCTTCAAAACTAGACACTCTGCAGGCCTATAAGCTTGGCTGGGGGCAGAGAAGCAGAGTCTGAGCAGCTACAGGAAGGATGGAGGGGTTCAGACAAGGTTTTCCAACTCCGTGCCTAAATGTCACTTTCACAGCGAAATAAGCCCAGTTTGGCCCTGTTCACTTTTGCTTAGCAGAGTCTGTATCTTCAAAACTAGACACTCTGCAGGCCTATAAGCTTGGCTGGGGGCAGAGAAGCAGAGTCTGAGCAGCTACAGGAAGGATGGAGGGGTTCAGACAAGGTTTTCCAACTCCGTGCCTAAATGTCACTTTCACAGCGAAATAAGCCCAGTTTGGCCCTGTTCACTTTTGCTTAGCAGAGTCTGTATCTTCAAAACTAGACACTCTGCAGGCCTATAAGCTTGGCTGGGGGCAGAGAAGCAGAGTCTGAGCAGCTACAGGAAGGATGGAGGGGTTCAGACAAGGTTTTCCAACTCCGTGCCTAAATGTCACTTTCACAGCGAAATAAGCCCAGTTTGGCCCTGTTCACTTTTGCTTAGCAGAGTCTGTATCTTCAAAACTAGACACTCTGCAGGCCTATAAGCTTGGCTGGGGGCAGAGAAGCAGAGTCTGAGCAGCTACAGGAAGGATGGAGGGGTTCAGACAAGGTTTTCCAACTCCGTGCCTAAATGTCACTTTCACAGCGAAATAAGCCCAGTTTGGCCCTGTTCACTTTTGCTTAGCAGAGTCTGTATCTTCAAAACTAGACACTCTGCAGGCCTATAAGCTTGGCTGGGGGCAGAGAAGCAGAGTCTGAGCAGCTACAGGAAGGATGGAGGGGTTCAGACAAGGTTTTCCAACTCCGTGCCTAAATGTCACTTTCACAGCGAAATAAGCCCAGTTTGGCCCTGTTCACTTTTGCTTAGCAGAGTCTGTATCTTCAAAACTAGACACTCTGCAGGCCTATAAGCTTGGCTGGGGGCAGAGAAGCAGAGTCTGAGCAGCTACAGGAAGGATGGAGGGGTTCAGACAAGGTTTTCCAACTCCGTGCCTAAATGTCACTTTCACAGCGAAATAAGCCCAGTTTGGCCCTGTTCACTTTTGCTTAGCAGAGTCTGTATCTTCAAAACTAGACACTCTGCAGGCCTATAAGCTTGGCTGGGGGCAGAGAAGCAGAGTCTGAGCAGCTACAGGAAGGATGGAGGGGTTCAGACAAGGTTTTCCAACTCCGTGCCTAAATGTCACTTTCACAGCGAAATAAGCCCAGTTTGGCCCTGTTCACTTTTGCTTAGCAGAGTCTGTATCTTCAAAACTAGACACTCTGCAGGCCTATAAGCTTGGCTGGGGGCAGAGAAGCAGAGTCTGAGCAGCTACAGGAAGGATGGAGGGGTTCAGACAAGGTTTTCCAACTCCGTGCCTAAATGTCACTTTCACAGCGAAATAAGCCCAGTTTGGCCCTGTTCACTTTTGCTTAGCAGAGTCTGTATCTTCAAAACTAGACACTCTGCAGGCCTATAAGCTTGGCTGGGGGCAGAGAAGCAGAGTCTGAGCAGCTACAGGAAGGATGGAGGGGTTCAGACAAGGTTTTCCAACTCCGTGCCTAAATGTCACTTTCACAGCGAAATAAGCCCAGTTTGGCCCTGTTCACTTTTGCTTAGCAGAGTCTGTATCTTCAAAACTAGACACTCTGCAGGCCTATAAGCTTGGCTGGGGGCAGAGAAGCAGAGTCTGAGCAGCTACAGGAAGGATGGAGGGGTTCAGACAAGGTTTTCCAAGTCCGTGCCTAAATCTCACTTTCACAGCGAAATAAGCCCAGTTTGGCCCTGTTCACTTTTGCTTAGCAGAGTCTGTATCTTCAAAACTAGACACTCTGCAGGCCTATATCAGCCCAATATCAATATCAGCCCAATATCAATATCAGCCCAATATCAGCATCAGCCCAATATCAGCATCAGCCCAATATCAGCATCAGCCCAATATCAGCATCAGCCCAATATCAGCATCAGCCCAATATCAGCATCAGCCCAATATCAGCATCAGCCCAATATCAGCATCAGCCCAATATCAGCATCAGCCCAATATCAGCATCAGCCCAATATCAGCATCAGCCCAATATCAGCATCAGCCCAATATCAGCATCAGCCCAATATCAGCATCAGCCCAATATCAGCATCAGCCCAATATCAGCATCAGCCCAATATCAGCATCAGCCCAATATCAGCATCAGCCCAATATCAGCATCAGCCCAATATCAGCATCAGCCCAATATCAGCATCAGCCCAATATCAGCATCAGCCCAATATCAGCATCAGCCCAATATCAGCATCAGCCCAATATCAGCATCAGCCCAATATCAGCATCAGCCCAATATCAGCATCAGCCCAATATCAGCATCAGCCCAATATCAGCATCAGCCCAATATCAGCATCAGCCCAATATCAGCATCAGCCCAATATCAGCATCAGCCCAATATCAGCATCAGCCCAATATCAGCATCAGCCCAATATCAGCATCAGCCCAATATCAGCATCAGCCCAATATCAGCATCAGCCCAATATCAGCATCAGCCCAATATCAGCATCAGCCCAATATCAGCATCAGCCCAATATCAGCATCAGCCCAATATCAGCATCAGCCCAATATCAGCATCAGCCCAATATCAGCATCAGCCCAATATCAGCATCAGCCCAATATCAGCATCAGCCCAATATCAGCATCAGCCCAATATCAGCATCAGCCCAATATCAGCATCAGCCCAATATCAGCATCAGCCCAATATCAGCATCAGCCCAATATCAGCATCAGCCCAATATCAGCATCAGCCCAATATCAGCATCAGCCCAATATCAGCATCAGCCCAATATCAGCATCAGCCCAATATCAGCATCAGCCCAATATCAGCATCAGCCCAATATCAGCATCAGCCCAATATCAGCATCAGCCCAATATCAGCATCAGCCCAATATCAGCATCAGCCCAATATCAGCATCAGCCCAATATCAGCATCAGCCCAATATCAGCATCAGCCCAATATCAGCATCAGCCCAATATCAGCATCAGCCCAATATCAGCATCAGCCCAATATCAGCATCAGCCCAATATCAGCATCAGCCCAATATCAGCATCAGCCCAATATCAGCATCAGCCCAATATCAGCATCAGCCCAATATCAGCATCAGCTGATATTATATCATATTGGGCTGCTTCTCTGCCCCCAGCCAAGCTTATAGGCCTGCAGAGTGTCTAGGGCTGATGCTGATATTGGGCTGATGCTGATATTGGGCTGATGCTGATATTGGGCTGATGCTGATATTGGGCTGATGCTGATATTGGGCTGATGCTGATATTGGGCTGATGCTGATATTGGGCTGATGCTGATATTGGGCTGATGCTGATATTGGGCTGATGCTGATATTGGGCTGATGCTGATATTGGGCTGATGCTGATATTGGGCTGATGCTGATATTGGGCTGATGCTGATATTGGGCTGATGCTGATATTGGGCTGATGCTGATATTGGGCTGATGCTGATATTGGGCTGATGCTGATATTGGGCTGATGCTGATATTGGGCTGATGCTGATATTGGGCTGATGCTGATATTGGGCTGATGCTGATATTGGGCTGATGCTGATATTGGGCTGATGCTGATATTGGGCTGATGCTGATATTGGGCTGATGCTGATATTGGGCTGATGCTGATATTGGGCTGATGCTGATATTGGGCTGATGCTGATATTGGGCTGATGCTGATATTGGGCTGATGCTGATATTGGGCTGATGCTGATATTGGGCTGATGCTGATATTGGGCTGATGCTGATATTGGGCTGATGCTGATATTGGGCTGATGCTGATATTGGGCTGATGCTGATATTGGGCTGATGCTGATATTGGGCTGATGCTGATATTGGGCTGATGCTGATATTGGGCTGATGCTGATATTGGGCTGATGCTGATATTGGGCTGATGCTGATATTGGGCTGATGCTGATATTGGGCTGATGCTGATATTGGGCTGATGCTGATATTGGGCTGATGCTGATATTGGGCTGATGCTGATATTGGGCTGATGCTGATATTGGGCTGATGCTGATATTGGGCTGATGCTGATATTGGGCTGATGCTGATATTGGGCTGATGCTGATATTGGGCTGATGCTGATATTGGGCTGATGCTGATATTGGGCTGATGCTGATATTGGGCTGATGCTGATATTGGGCTGATGCTGATATTGGGCTGATGCTGATATTGGGCTGATGCTGATATTGGGCTGATGCTGATATTGGGCTGATGCTGATATTGGGCTGATGCTGATATTGGGCTGATGCTGATATTGGGCTGATGCTGATATTGGGCTGATGCTGATATTGGGCTGATGCTGATATTGGGCTGATGCTGATATTGGGCTGATGCTGATATTGGGCTGATGCTGATATTGGGCTGATGCTGATATTGGGCTGATGCTGATATTGGGCTGATGCTGATATTGGGCTGATGCTGATATTGGGCTGATATTGATATTGGGCTGATATTGATATTGGGCTGATATAGGCCTGCAGAGTGTCTAGTTTTGAAGATACAGACTCTGCTAAGCAAAAGTGAACAGGGCCAAACTGGGCTTATTTCGCTGTGAAAGTGAGATTTAGGCACGGACTTGGAAAACCTTGTCTGAACCCCTCCATCCTTCCTGTAGCTGCTCAGACTCTGCTTCTCTGCCCCCAGCCAAGCTTATAGGCCTGCAGAGTGTCTAGTTTTGAAGATACAGACTCTGCTAAGCAAAAGTGAACAGGGCCAAACTGGGCTTATTTCGCTGTGAAAGTGACATTTAGGCACGGAGTTGGAAAACCTTGTCTGAACCCCTCCATCCTTCCTGTAGCTGCTCAGACTCTGCTTCTCTGCCCCCAGCCAAGCTTATAGGCCTGCAGAGTGTCTAGTTTTGAAGATACAGACTCTGCTAAGCAAAAGTGAACAGGGCCAAACTGGGCTTATTTCGCTGTGAAAGTGACATTTAGGCACGGAGTTGGAAAACCTTGTCTGAACCCCTCCATCCTTCCTGTAGCTGCTCAGACTCTGCTTCTCTGCCCCCAGCCAAGCTTATAGGCCTGCAGAGTGTCTAGTTTTGAAGATACAGACTCTGCTAAGCAAAAGTGAACAGGGCCAAACTGGGCTTATTTCGCTGTGAAAGTGACATTTAGGCACGGAGTTGGAAAACCTTGTCTGAACCCCTCCATCCTTCCTGTAGCTGCTCAGACTCTGCTTCTCTGCCCCCAGCCAAGCTTATAGGCCTGCAGAGTGTCTAGTTTTGAAGATACAGACTCTGCTAAGCAAAAGTGAACAGGGCCAAACTGGGCTTATTTCGCTGTGAAAGTGACATTTAGGCACGGAGTTGGAAAACCTTGTCTGAACCCCTCCATCCTTCCTGTAGCTGCTCAGACTCTGCTTCTCTGCCCCCAGCCAAGCTTATAGGCCTGCAGAGTGTCTAGTTTTGAAGATACAGACTCTGCTAAGCAAAAGTGAACAGGGCCAAACTGGGCTTATTTCGCTGTGAAAGTGACATTTAGGCACGGAGTTGGAAAACCTTGTCTGAACCCCTCCATCCTTCCTGTAGCTGCTCAGACTCTGCTTCTCTGCCCCCAGCCAAGCTTATAGGCCTGCAGAGTGTCTAGTTTTGAAGATACAGACTCTGCTAAGCAAAAGTGAACAGGGCCAAACTGGGCTTATTTCGCTGTGAAAGTGACATTTAGGCACGGAGTTGGAAAACCTTGTCTGAACCCCTCCATCCTTCCTGTAGCTGCTCAGACTCTGCTTCTCTGCCCCCAGCCAAGCTTATAGGCCTGCAGAGTGTCTAGTTTTGAAGATACAGACTCTGCTAAGCAAAAGTGAACAGGGCCAAACTGGGCTTATTTCGCTGTGAAAGTGACATTTAGGCACGGAGTTGGAAAACCTTGTCTGAACCCCTCCATCCTTCCTGTAGCTGCTCAGACTCTGCTTCTCTGCCCCCAGCCAAGCTTATAGGCCTGCAGAGTGTCTAGTTTTGAAGATACAGACTCTGCTAAGCAAAAGTGAACAGGGCCAAACTGGGCTTATTTCGCTGTGAAAGTGACATTTAGGCACGGAGTTGGAAAACCTTGTCTGAACCCCTCCATCCTTCCTGTAGCTGCTCAGACTCTGCTTCTCTGCCCCCAGCCAAGCTTATAGGCCTGCAGAGTGTCTAGTTTTGAAGATACAGACTCTGCTAAGCAAAAGTGAACAGGGCCAAACTGGGCTTATTTCGCTGTGAAAGTGACATTTAGGCACGGAGTTGGAAAACCTTGTCTGAACCCCTCCATCCTTCCTGTAGCTGCTCAGACTCTGCTTCTCTGCCCCCAGCCAAGCTTATAGGCCTGCAGAGTGTCTAGTTTTGAAGATACAGACTCTGCTAAGCAAAAGTGAACAGGGCCAAACTGGGCTTATTTCGCTGTGAAAGTGACATTTAGGCACGGAGTTGGAAAACCTTGTCTGAACCCCTCCATCCTTCCTGTAGCTGCTCAGACTCTGCTTCTCTGCCCCCAGCCAAGCTTATAGGCCTGCAGAGTGTCTAGTTTTGAAGATACAGACTCTGCTAAGCAAAAGTGAACAGGGCCAAACTGGGCTTATTTCGCTGTGAAAGTGACATTTAGGCACGGAGTTGGAAAACCTTGTCTGAACCCCTCCATCCTTCCTGTAGCTGCTCAGACTCTGCTTCTCTGCCCCCAGCCAAGCTTATAGGCCTGCAGAGTGTCTAGTTTTGAAGATACAGACTCTGCTAAGCAAAAGTGAACAGGGCCAAACTGGGCTTATTTCGCTGTGAAAGTGACATCGAAATTTCACAGCGAAATAAGCCCAGTTTGGCCCTGTTCACTTTTGCTTAGCAGAGTCTGTATCTTCAAAACTAGACACTCTGCAGGCCTATAAGCTTGGCTGGGGGCAGAGAAGCAGAGTCTGAGCAGCTACAGGAAGGATGGAGGGGTTCAGACAAGGTTTTCCAACTCCGTGCCTAAATGTCACTTTCACAGCGAAATAAGCCCAGTTTGGCCCTGTTCACTTTTGCTTAGCAGAGTCTGTATCTTCAAAACTAGACACTCTGCAGGCCTATAAGCTTGGCTGGGGGCAGAGAAGCAGAGTCTGAGCAGCTACAGGAAGGATGGAGGGGTTCAGACAAGGTTTTCCAACTCCGTGCCTAAATGTCACTTTCACAGCGAAATAAGCCCAGTTTGGCCCTGTTCACTTTTGCTTAGCAGAGTCTGTATCTTCAAAACTAGACACTCTGCAGGCCTATAAGCTTGGCTGGGGGCAGAGAAGCAGAGTCTGAGCAGCTACAGGAAGGATGGAGGGGTTCAGACAAGGTTTTCCAACTCCGTGCCTAAATGTCACTTTCACAGCGAAATAAGCCCAGTTTGGCCCTGTTCACTTTTGCTTAGCAGAGTCTGTATCTTCAAAACTAGACACTCTGCAGGCCTATAAGCTTGGCTGGGGGCAGAGAAGCAGAGTCTGAGCAGCTACAGGAAGGATGGAGGGGTTCAGACAAGGTTTTCCAACTCCGTGCCTAAATGTCACTTTCACAGCGAAATAAGCCCAGTTTGGCCCTGTTCACTTTTGCTTAGCAGAGTCTGTATCTTCAAAACTAGACACTCTGCAGGCCTATAAGCTTGGCTGGGGGCAGAGAAGCAGAGTCTGAGCAGCTACAGGAAGGATGGAGGGGTTCAGACAAGGTTTTCCAACTCCGTGCCTAAATGTCACTTTCACAGCGAAATAAGCCCAGTTTGGCCCTGTTCACTTTTGCTTAGCAGAGTCTGTATCTTCAAAACTAGACACTCTGCAGGCCTATAAGCTTGGCTGGGGGCAGAGAAGCAGAGTCTGAGCAGCTACAGGAAGGATGGAGGGGTTCAGACAAGGTTTTCCAACTCCGTGCCTAAATGTCACTTTCACAGCGAAATAAGCCCAGTTTGGCCCTGTTCACTTTTGCTTAGCAGAGTCTGTATCTTCAAAACTAGACACTCTGCAGGCCTATAAGCTTGGCTGGGGGCAGAGAAGCAGAGTCTGAGCAGCTACAGGAAGGATGGAGGGGTTCAGACAAGGTTTTCCAACTCCGTGCCTAAATGTCACTTTCACAGCGAAATAAGCCCAGTTTGGCCCTGTTCACTTTTGCTTAGCAGAGTCTGTATCTTCAAAACTAGACACTCTGCAGGCCTATAAGCTTGGCTGGGGGCAGAGAAGCAGAGTCTGAGCAGCTACAGGAAGGATGGAGGGGTTCAGACAAGGTTTTCCAACTCCGTGCCTAAATGTCACTTTCACAGCGAAATAAGCCCAGTTTGGCCCTGTTCACTTTTGCTTAGCAGAGTCTGTATCTTCAAAACTAGACACTCTGCAGGCCTATAAGCTTGGCTGGGGGCAGAGAAGCAGAGTCTGAGCAGCTACAGGAAGGATGGAGGGGTTCAGACAAGGTTTTCCAACTCCGTGCCTAAATGTCACTTTCACAGCGAAATAAGCCCAGTTTGGCCCTGTTCACTTTTGCTTAGCAGAGTCTGTATCTTCAAAACTAGACACTCTGCAGGCCTATAAGCTTGGCTGGGGGCAGAGAAGCAGAGTCTGAGCAGCTACAGGAAGGATGGAGGGGTTCAGACAAGGTTTTCCAACTCCGTGCCTAAATGTCACTTTCACAGCGAAATAAGCCCAGTTTGGCCCTGTTCACTTTTGCTTAGCAGAGTCTGTATCTTCAAAACTAGACACTCTGCAGGCCTATAAGCTTGGCTGGGGGCAGAGAAGCAGAGTCTGAGCAGCTACAGGAAGGATGGAGGGGTTCAGACAAGGTTTTCCAACTCCGTGCCTAAATGTCACTTTCACAGCGAAATAAGCCCAGTTTGGCCCTGTTCACTTTTGCTTAGCAGAGTCTGTATCTTCAAAACTAGACACTCTGCAGGCCTATAAGCTTGGCTGGGGGCAGAGAAGCAGAGTCTGAGCAGCTACAGGAAGGATGGAGGGGTTCAGACAAGGTTTTCCAACTCCGTGCCTAAATGTCACTTTCACAGCGAAATAAGCCCAGTTTGGCCCTGTTCACTTTTGCTTAGCAGAGTCTGTATCTTCAAAACTAGACACTCTGCAGGCCTATAAGCTTGGCTGGGGGCAGAGAAGCAGAGTCTGAGCAGCTACAGGAAGGATGGAGGGGTTCAGACAAGGTTTTCCAACTCCGTGCCTAAATGTCACTTTCACAGCGAAATAAGCCCAGTTTGGCCCTGTTCACTTTTGCTTAGCAGAGTCTGTATCTTCAAAACTAGACACTCTGCAGGCCTATAAGCTTGGCTGGTGGCAGAGAAGCAGAGTCTGAGCAGCTACAGGAAGGATGGAGGGGTTCAGACAAGGTTTTCCAACTCCGTGCCTAAATGTCACTTTCACAGCGAAATAAGCCCAGTTTGGCCCTGTTCACTTTTGCTTAGCAGAGTCTGTATCTTCAAAACTAGACACTCTGCAGGCCTATAAGCTTGGCTGGGGGCAGAGAAGCAGAGTCTGAGCAGCTACAGGAAGGATGGAGGGGTTCAGACAAGGTTTTCCAACTCCGTGCCTAAATGTCACTTTCACAGCGAAATAAGCCCAGTTTGGCCCTGTTCACTTTTGCTTAGCAGAGTCTGTATCTTCAAAACTAGACACTCTGCAGGCCTATAAGCTTGGCTGGGGGCAGAGAAGCAGAGTCTGAGCAGCTACAGGAAGGATGGAGGGGTTCAGACAAGGTTTTCCAACTCCGTGCCTAAATGTCACTTTCACAGCGAAATAAGCCCAGTTTGGCCCTGTTCACTTTTGCTTAGCAGAGTCTGTATCTTCAAAACTAGACACTCTGCAGGCCTATAAGCTTGGCTGGGGGCAGAGAAGCAGAGTCTGAGCAGCTACAGGAAGGATGGAGGGGTTCAGACAAGGTTTTCCAACTCCGTGCCTAAATGTCACTTTCACAGCGAAATAAGCCCAGTTTGGCCCTGTTCACTTTTGCTTAGCAGAGTCTGTATCTTCAAAACTAGACACTCTGCAGGCCTATAAGCTTGGCTGGGGGCAGAGAAGCAGAGTCTGAGCAGCTACAGGAAGGATGGAGGGGTTCAGACAAGGTTTTCCAACTCCGTGCCTAAATGTCACTTTCACAGCGAAATAAGCCCAGTTTGGCCCTGTTCACTTTTGCTTAGCAGAGTCTGTATCTTCAAAACTAGACACTCTGCAGGCCTATAAGCTTGGCTGGGGGCAGAGAAGCAGAGTCTGAGCAGCTACAGGAAGGATGGAGGGGTTCAGACAAGGTTTTCCAACTCCGTGCCTAAATGTCACTTTCACAGCGAAATAAGCCCAGTTTGGCCCTGTTCACTTTTGCTTAGCAGAGTCTGTATCTTCAAAACTAGACACTCTGCAGGCCTATAAGCTTGGCTGGGGGCAGAGAAGCAGAGTCTGAGCAGCTACAGGAAGGATGGAGGGGTTCAGACAAGGTTTTCCAACTCCGTGCCTAAATGTCACTTTCACAGCGAAATAAGCCCAGTTTGGCCCTGTTCACTTTTGCTTAGCAGAGTCTGTATCTTCAAAACTAGACACTCTGCAGGCCTATAAGCTTGGCTGGGGGCAGAGAAGCAGAGTCTGAGCAGCTACAGGAAGGATGGAGGGGTTCAGACAAGGTTTTCCAACTCCGTGCCTAAATGTCACTTTCACAGCGAAATAAGCCCAGTTTGGCCCTGTTCACTTTTGCTTAGCAGAGTCTGTATCTTCAAAACTAGACACTCTGCAGGCCTATAAGCTTGGCTGGGGGCAGAGAAGCAGAGTCTGAGCAGCTACAGGAAGGATGGAGGGGTTCAGACAAGGTTTTCCAACTCCGTGCCTAAATGTCACTTTCACAGCGAAATAAGCCCAGTTTGGCCCTGTTCACTTTTGCTTAGCAGAGTCTGTATCTTCAAAACTAGACACTCTGCAGGCCTATAAGCTTGGCTGGGGGCAGAGAAGCAGAGTCTGAGCAGCTACAGGAAGGATGGAGGGGTTCAGACAAGGTTTTCCAACTCCGTGCCTAAATGTCACTTTCACAGCGAAATAAGCCCAGTTTGGCCCTGTTCACTTTTGCTTAGCAGAGTCTGTATCTTCAAAACTAGACACTCTGCAGGCCTATAAGCTTGGCTGGGGGCAGAGAAGCAGAGTCTGAGCAGCTACAGGAAGGATGGAGGGGTTCAGACAAGGTTTTCCAACTCCGTGCCTAAATGTCACTTTCACAGCGAAATAAGCCCAGTTTGGCCCTGTTCACTTTTGCTTAGCAGAGTCTGTATCTTCAAAACTAGACACTCTGCAGGCCTATAAGCTTGGCTGGGGGCAGAGAAGCAGAGTCTGAGCAGCTACAGGAAGGATGGAGGGGTTCAGACAAGGTTTTCCAACTCCGTGCCTAAATGTCACTTTCACAGCGAAATAAGCCCAGTTTGGCCCTGTTCACTTTTGCTTAGCAGAGTCTGTATCTTCAAAACTAGACACTCTGCAGGCCTATAAGCTTGGCTGGGGGCAGAGAAGCAGAGTCTGAGCAGCTACAGGAAGGATGGAGGGGTTCAGACAAGGTTTTCCAACTCCGTGCCTAAATGTCACTTTCACAGCGAAATAAGCCCAGTTTGGCCCTGTTCACTTTTGCTTAGCAGAGTCTGTATCTTCAAAACTAGACACTCTGCAGGCCTATAAGCTTGGCTGGGGGCAGAGAAGCAGAGTCTGAGCAGCTACAGGAAGGATGGAGGGGTTCAGACAAGGTTTTCCAACTCCGTGCCTAAATGTCACTTTCACAGCGAAATAAGCCCAGTTTGGCCCTGTTCACTTTTGCTTAGCAGAGTCTGTATCTTCAAAACTAGACACTCTGCAGGCCTATAAGCTTGGCTGGGGGCAGAGAAGCAGAGTCTGAGCAGCTACAGGAAGGATGGAGGGGTTCAGACAAGGTTTTCCAAGTCCGTGCCTAAATCTCACTTTCACAGCGAAATAAGCCCAGTTTGGCCCTGTTCACTTTTGCTTAGCAGAGTCTGTATCTTCAAAACTAGACACTCTGCAGGCCTATATCAGCCCAATATCAATATCAGCCCAATATCAATATCAGCCCAATATCAGCATCAGCCCAATATCAGCATCAGCCCAATATCAGCATCAGCCCAATATCAGCATCAGCCCAATATCAGCATCAGCCCAATATCAGCATCAGCCCAATATCAGCATCAGCCCAATATCAGCATCAGCCCAATATCAGCATCAGCCCAATATCAGCATCAGCCCAATATCAGCATCAGCCCAATATCAGCATCAGCCCAATATCAGCATCAGCCCAATATCAGCATCAGCCCAATATCAGCATCAGCCCAATATCAGCATCAGCCCAATATCAGCATCAGCCCAATATCAGCATCAGCCCAATATCAGCATCAGCCCAATATCAGCATCAGCCCAATATCAGCATCAGCCCAATATCAGCATCAGCCCAATATCAGCATCAGCCCAATATCAGCATCAGCCCAATATCAGCATCAGCCCAATATCAGCATCAGCCCAATATCAGCATCAGCCCAATATCAGCATCAGCCCAATATCAGCATCAGCCCAATATCAGCATCAGCCCAATATCAGCATCAGCCCAATATCAGCATCAGCCCAATATCAGCATCAGCCCAATATCAGCATCAGCCCAATATCAGCATCAGCCCAATATCAGCATCAGCCCAATATCAGCATCAGCCCAATATCAGCATCAGCCCAATATCAGCATCAGCCCAATATCAGCATCAGCCCAATATCAGCATCAGCCCAATATCAGCATCAGCCCAATATCAGCATCAGCCCAATATCAGCATCAGCCCAATATCAGCATCAGCCCAATATCAGCATCAGCCCAATATCAGCATCAGCCCAATATCAGCATCAGCCCAATATCAGCATCAGCCCAATATCAGCATCAGCCCAATATCAGCATCAGCCCAATATCAGCATCAGCCCAATATCAGCATCAGCCCAATATCAGCATCAGCCCAATATCAGCATCAGCCCAATATCAGCATCAGCCCAATATCAGCATCAGCCCAATATCAGCATCAGCCCAATATCAGCATCAGCCCAATATCAGCATCAGCCCAATATCAGCATCAGCCCAATATCAGCATCAGCCCAATATCAGCATCAGCCCAATATCAGCATCAGCCCAATATCAGCATCAGCCCAATATCAGCATCAGCCCAATATCAGCATCAGCCCAATATCAGCATCAGCCCAATATCAGCATCAGCCCAATATCAGCATCAGCCCAATATCAGCATCAGCCCAATATCAGCATCAGCCCAATATCAGCATCAGCCCAATATCAGCATCAGCCCAATATCAGCATCAGCCCAATATCAGCATCAGCCCAATATCAGCATCAGCCCAATATCAGCATCAGCCCAATATCAGCATCAGCCCTAGACACTCTGCAGGCCTATAAGCTTGGCTGGGGGCAGAGAAGCAGCCCAATATGATATAATATCAGCTGATGCTGATATTGGGCTGATGCTGATATTGGGCTGATGCTGATATTGGGCTGATGCTGATATTGGGCTGATGCTGATATTGGGCTGATGCTGATATTGGGCTGATGCTGATATTGGGCTGATGCTGATATTGGGCTGATGCTGATATTGGGCTGATGCTGATATTGGGCTGATGCTGATATTGGGCTGATGCTGATATTGGGCTGATGCTGATATTGGGCTGATGCTGATATTGGGCTGATGCTGATATTGGGCTGATGCTGATATTGGGCTGATGCTGATATTGGGCTGATGCTGATATTGGGCTGATGCTGATATTGGGCTGATGCTGATATTGGGCTGATGCTGATATTGGGCTGATGCTGATATTGGGCTGATGCTGATATTGGGCTGATGCTGATATTGGGCTGATGCTGATATTGGGCTGATGCTGATATTGGGCTGATGCTGATATTGGGCTGATGCTGATATTGGGCTGATGCTGATATTGGGCTGATGCTGATATTGGGCTGATGCTGATATTGGGCTGATGCTGATATTGGGCTGATGCTGATATTGGGCTGATGCTGATATTGGGCTGATGCTGATATTGGGCTGATGCTGATATTGGGCTGATGCTGATATTGGGCTGATGCTGATATTGGGCTGATGCTGATATTGGGCTGATGCTGATATTGGGCTGATGCTGATATTGGGCTGATGCTGATATTGGGCTGATGCTGATATTGGGCTGATGCTGATATTGGGCTGATGCTGATATTGGGCTGATGCTGATATTGGGCTGATGCTGATATTGGGCTGATGCTGATATTGGGCTGATGCTGATATTGGGCTGATGCTGATATTGGGCTGATGCTGATATTGGGCTGATGCTGATATTGGGCTGATGCTGATATTGGGCTGATGCTGATATTGGGCTGATGCTGATATTGGGCTGATGCTGATATTGGGCTGATGCTGATATTGGGCTGATGCTGATATTGGGCTGATGCTGATATTGGGCTGATGCTGATATTGGGCTGATGCTGATATTGGGCTGATGCTGATATTGGGCTGATGCTGATATTGGGCTGATGCTGATATTGGGCTGATGCTGATATTGGGCTGATGCTGATATTGGGCTGATGCTGATATTGGGCTGATGCTGATATTGGGCTGATGCTGATATTGGGCTGATGCTGATATTGGGCTGATGCTGATATTGGGCTGATGCTGATATTGGGCTGATGCTGATATTGGGCTGATGCTGATATTGGGCTGATGCTGATATTGGGCTGATGCTGATATTGGGCTGATGCTGATATTGGGCTGATGCTGATATTGGGCTGATGCTGATATTGGGCTGATGCTGATATTGGGCTGATGCTGATATTGGGCTGATGCTGATATTGGGCTGATGCTGATATTGGGCTGATGCTGATATTGGGCTGATGCTGATATTGGGCTGATGCTGATATTGGGCTGATGCTGATATTGGGCTGATGCTGATATTGGGCTGATGCTGATATTGGGCTGATGCTGATATTGGGCTGATGCTGATATTGGGCTGATGCTGATATTGGGCTGATGCTGATATTGGGCTGATGCTGATATTGGGCTGATGCTGATATTGGGCTGATGCTGATATTGGGCTGATGCTGATATTGGGCTGATGCTGATATTGGGCTGATGCTGATATTGGGCTGATGCTGATATTGGGCTGATGCTGATATTGGGCTGATGCTGATATTGGGCTGATGCTGATATTGGGCTGATGCTGATATTGGGCTGATGCTGATATTGGGCTGATGCTGATATTGGGCTGATGCTGATATTGGGCTGATGCTGCTGATGCTGATA
>NW_027638014.1:0-6392 GCF_951216825.1 Electrona antarctica | reverse complement strand
GTAAACTCATTTCAGAAAGAGCACACATGGAACCAAATGGACCCGGATACATTTCGACCCCATGGTTGTTGGCCCCCCCAAACCTGACATTGAGAAACAGAGTTAGCCGCGATTTACCGGATCCTTCATAAACTGGAAGCAAGTGTCTTGTCTACCGCGTTTTACCGGATCCTCCATAAACTGGAAGCCAGTGTCTTGTCTGCCGCGTTTTACCGGATCCTCCATAAACTGGAAGCCAGTGTCTTTTCTCCAGTGTCAGTGTCCAATACCCAGGACTATTATCTCTGTCTCTCGATATGTTTGATGTTTATCTTTCACTGCATGTTTGACATAATACTGCAATGTCACAATTTGACACGTTTAATAACAAAAAAATGTGTCTTTCTTAACCACATTAAACCAATTCCAATGTGTCACACTTTGTCAGTCTTTGTCAAAATCTCTCAAGATTTGTCATAATGTGCCAAAATATATATATATATACAAAGTATATAGGGCTCCTCCCTCTTACCATGACGATGCCTCCAGACTGCTCCGCGGTGCACATGCTCATGATGGGGAGCCATGCCTATGGTGGTTCCCCTGGAAGTAACACCCCACTGCAGGAGACACAACCAATGGACAGCAAAGAGTTAACACACTAATACACCCCCACTGCAGGGAGACACAACAATGGACAACGAAGAGTTAACACACTAATACACCCCCACTTGCAGGAGACACAACAATGGACAGCGAAGAGTTAACACACTAATACACCCCACTGCAGGAGACACAACAATGGACAGCGAAGAGTTAACACACTAATACACCCCACTGCAGGAGACACAACAATGGACAGTGAAGAGTTAACACACTAATACACCCCACTGCAGGAGACACACAATGGACAGAGATGGGTTAAACACACTAATACACCCCACTGCAGGAGACACACAATGGACAGAGAGGAGTTAACACACTAATACACCCCACTGCAGGAGACACAACAATGGACAGCGAAGAGTTAACACACTAATACACCCCACTGCAGGAGACACAACAATGGACAGCGAAGAGTTAACACACTAATACACCCCACTGCAGGAGACACAACAATGGACAGCGAAGAGTTAACACACTAATACACCCCACTGCAGGAGACACAACAATGGGCAGAGAAGAGTTAACACACTAATACACCCCACTGCAGGAGACACAACAATGGACAGCGAAGAGTTAACACACTAATACACCCCACTGCAGGAGACACAACAATGGACAGCGAAGAGTTAACACACTAATACACCCACTGCAGGAGACACAACAATGGACAGCGAAGAGTTAACACACTAATACACCCCACTGCAGGAGACACACAATGGACAGCGAAGAGTTAACACACTAATACACCCCCACTGCAGGAGACACAACAATGGACAGCGAAGAGTTAACCACACTAATACACCCACTGCAGGAGACACAACAATGGACAGCGAAGAGGTTAACACACTAATACACCCCACTGCAGGAGACACACAATGGACAGCGAAGAGTTAACACACTAATACACCCCACTGCAGGAGACACAACAATGGACAGCGAAGAGTTAACACACTAATACACCCCACTGCAGGAGACACAACAATGGACAGCGAAGAGTTAACACACTAATACACCCCACTGCAGGAGACACACAATGGACAGCGAAGAGTTAACACACTAATACACCCCACTGCAGGAGACACAACAATGTACAGCGAAGAGTTAACACACTAATACACCCCACTGCAGGAGACACACAATGGACAGCGAAGAGTTAACACACTAATACACCCCACTGCAGGAGACACAACAATGGACAGCGAAGAGTTAACACACTAATACACCCCACTGCAGGAGACACAACAATGGACCGCGAAGAGTTAACACACTAATACACCCCACTGCAGGAGACACAACAATGGACATGAAGAGTTAACACACTAATACACCCCACTGCAGGAGACACAACAATGGACATGAAGAGTTAACACACTAATACACCCCACTGCAGGAGACACAACAATGGACATGAAGAGTTAACACACTAATACACCCCACTGCAGGAGACACAACAATGGACAGCAAAGAGTTAACACACTAATACACCCCACTGCAGGAGACACAACAATGGACAAAGAGGAGTTAACACACTAATACACCCCACTGCAGGAGACACAACAATGGACATGAAGAGTTAACACACTAATACACCCCACTGCAGGAGACACAACAATGGGCAGAGATGGGTTAACACACTAATACACCCCACTGCAGGAGACACAACAATGGACCGAGAGGAGTTAACACACTAATACACCCCACTGCAGGAGACACAACCATGGACAGAGAGGAGTTAACACACTAATACACCCCACTGCAGGAGACACAACAATGGACAGAGAACAGTTAACACACTAATACACCCCACTGCAGGAGACACAACAATGGACAGAGAGGAGTTAACACACTAATACACCCCACTGCAGGAGACACAACAATGGACAGCGAAGAGTTAACACACTAATACACCCCACTGCAGGAGACACAACAATGGACAGCGAAGAGTTAACACACTAATACACCCCACTGCAGGAGACACAACAATGGACAGAGAGGAGTTAACCCATTATTTCAGAAAACCCAGTTTTCTGAAATAAATATTTTCACAATTTTTCAAAAATAGCAGACCTACAAGCTCGTAGCTTGTAGATCTGCTATTTTTCAATAGCTAAATTATAACAATGTTTAAAACACCAAAAGGGGTTCCCGCCCAAAATGGGTTAACACACTAATACACCCCACTGCAGGAGACACCACAATGGAGTGGTCAATTAATTCGTTGATATACAATAAAATAAAACACGCCTTGATTATTCGATTAATCTAAAAAGAAAAAAACGGATCGTTGCAGCCATAGTTAACAGAAACTTTCTACGCTTCGGATGTCATCAGAGTGACTGGGATCGGGGCATATAAGGCCGACACCATGTTGCAGCGCCGCAACCATAAGCATCTTCCACGGAAGGCAAAACGTGATGAAACGGATTGCATTTGGATTGGAGAGAGATTACTTTATATGAAAATTCTGTCACAAAATTGCATCAGTAGTGGGATGGCAATTCATTATCAGAAGTTCAGCATCGTGAAATATAGAGAACTCTTTCTCTATAAATGTTGGATTTTGTGAACCCAAAGGGCTCCCTTTGAAATCAATTCAGTTCATTCATCAGTCACCTTTTTTCAACTAGAAGTTTCAGGCATTAGGTTCCAATTTAAGTCACTTTATTTAAGAAACTTTATTTCTGTAGTATTTTAGGCAACACCAGTTGTAGCTAATTGGTCATTAAATTATCTGTTACAATTGCGATTGCCAGGATTCAGTTCGAAACTGAAACGTAGTCAGCATCAGCCAACAGTAGGATCACTGAAAACATGTGCTGGTCTGGACATGCTAAGTCAAAACAATATTGGAAACATGCGCTGGACAGGCTAAGTCAAAACAATACTGCGCAATCTGCCATTTAAAAAGAGCACCGTGATCCATTTTTTAATTCGCCGATTTGAATGGTCACATATTCGCATCGAATTGTGTCGCGACCTCTCGTCGCATCCCCTTTAACATGGATGGAAACGTCTTGTATTCAGAACACAGGGTTTATGTTGCATTTTTTACTCCCCACTCCCCATCTAATGAAAAAGCACAAATGTCCAGTGTCTTTGTACATGACCAGCTGGGGAATTGTGGTTGGGGCCTACAAGCTCACAACACGCAAAGCGACGCGTTGTGAGTTTGTAGATCTGCTATTTCCACTAGTTTGGGTCCCCGGGGCAAACATCTAATTTCTTTTTTTAGGGTCACAGGCTAAAACGTTTGGGAAACACTGGCATACCCATAGAGTTACAATACATCCAGAGATCGGATGAGGAGCGACACGATGCCCAGCCGTTTCCGGGGGGAGTTTAGTTTAGTTGGGCTTACCTGACCAGCTGAGCGTTGTCATGGGGCCTCGTGGGCAGCAGCTTGACCTTCCTCCAGTCCAGGAACTCGTGCAGCGTGGTGAACGGGTCCTGGCTGACGGGACACTTGTCCACGTCGCTCCACACCTCCAGGCCCACCAGCGCCACGCGGATGTTCAGCGTCCTGTAGAACTGTACGGAGGGGGGGGGGACAGACGGGACGCAGGTTAGACACACCAACGGACCGACATGCGGAAACAACGGTCGGACATGCGCTGCTCCCGTGCTTGCGGTTAGGGTTAGGTTAGGGTTGAACCCATTTTGACCTGAGATCAGATTCTAAAAATGTCTTCTACATCCTGTCAGTCGTTCTTCGATTTTTCAAAAATAGCAGACCTACAAGCGCTATGAGCTTGTAGATCTGCTATTTTTCAATAGCTAAAGCATAACATAATGCTAACACCAAAAGGGGTTCCCGCCCAAAATGGGTTAAGGTAGGTTGTCACGTCTAATGACAGTCGGACCAATAGTATGTCTAAACTAAAAGCCTGTACTGGGACAGACAGACGGCAAGGCTCCATTTATACACATGGAATAAAGCCAAAATAAAATCTCAAGACTGAAAATGTCGATTTGAGGCATTAACCTCTTTGCTTTTATGACATTTATGAGACCATTCATGTTTCTGGAAGATGCTTCTAAACTTGTATTCTATTGCTAGTTTGATCACTTCAAATACACTTTCCTCTTAAACTAACTATCCGCGCCCGCTGGCCTAGTGGTCCAGGCGCATGCCACATATAGGCTTTGGCCTGACAGCGCGTCGCGTGTTTGAGTCCCGTTCATGATGACCTTTGCTGCGTGTCTTCCCTTCTCTCTCTCTCCCTCTTTCCTGTCTATCTTCACTTGTTGATACTTACTTGATACTATATCAATAAAGGCAGAAAAGCAATTTTTTTTTAATAATAATCTTAAAAAAACAAAGCATGCTTTAGAGGCCCGTGGGGCCTCTACAGGGCCTTCATGTAACGATGCAAGTTGGAAATGCATGCCCCACCCAGATAAGATGCATTGGAGCCTCTACAGCGGTGCCCGTTGGGCACTGGCCTACTTGGAACGATGCAAGTTGGAAATGAATGCCCCACCTAGATTGATTGAAACCTTTATTTATTCTCGAAAAGAGCATTGAGGTCCGCCTCATTTGCAATGCTGACGAGATCACATATATAAAAAAAACAATTTAAGACAGGTATAAAACACAAAACAACTCTACAAGTAAGGCACAGAGACATACTACACAGACAGTCAAACAAAACATAAGAAAACTTAAAAACAGTTACATATTGAGGTAGGGAGGTTCAGAAGCAGGTTAAATTGTCCATATGATATTGGGGTACCAATTTTCAGTGTTTGTTGTAGAGCGTTCCATGAAGTAGGAGCATCGAAGCAGAAAGCAGATTTTCCCAGTTCAGACTCCACAGATGGGACCTCTAGTGTAAGCCATTCACTTGGAACGGGTCTGACGAGTATTTCTTTTCCAGTTTAGCAGCAACGTAATGTAGAGTGGTGACTTCCCATCAATAGCTTTAAAAATAAACTGGTGCCAGTGCCTGGATCTCCTCTCAGAGAGGGAAGACCAACCTACCCTATGCATGTCATAGAGGGTACAATGGTGAGTGTTGTAGCTTTCACCAGTGATACATCTAAGTGCCGAGTGATAAACTGTATCTAGGGGTAGAAGAGTGGTAAGGGCAGCGAACGGCTCTCGAGTTACGTGGATTACAGACGTACGGTACGTATACACACAGAGACTTGGTGCAGCTATAGTTAGATGATATTATTATTGCGTTAGTGCTCAGCAGAATTGTCAAGTGCACTTACCAAAGCCTTGACGACTTTGCAGGCGTATGCAAAGGCTAAAATGTGATTTAGAAGCTACGTAGACTAGGGCATTAAGCAACTAGTCGACTAGTTTACTAGTCGACTAGTAAATCCACTAGTCGACCTTGTTGGTACTAGTTGACTAGTTGATAAGAAGTATTTTTTTCCCCCGATTTTGTAGGCCTGACGATCAGGTAGATTATAGTTATAGTCACCATGTACACAGTTTTTCAATGTACAAATATCTATTTCCAAAAAAAAAAAAAAAATTTATTTTTAGTTAAACAACTAGTCGACTAGTCGACTAGTAAACTAGGCAACTAGTCAACTAGTAAAAATGACTAGAAGTGAATGCCCTAACGTAGACAGATGCCAGGCCGTTTGTAGACCTGGCATCCTACAGTATAGTGTGTATAGGTTCAATACAGATTATTGATCTTTTTTTTAATATGATGCTGTTTAGGCTGATGATGATACGTCTTGATCCTAGATGACTATGTCTATGCATTTGATGTATAACCTTGTGTTTT
>NW_027638015.1:0-2000 GCF_951216825.1 Electrona antarctica | reverse complement strand
TCTACCTCTCTGTCTCTTGGTCACAACTCTCTACTCTCTGTCTCTTGGTCACAACTCTCTACCTCTCTGTCTCTTGGTCACAACTCTCTACTCTCTGTCTCTTGGTCACAACTCTCTACTCTCTGTCTCTTGGTCACAACTCTCTACCTCTCTTTCTCTTGGTCACAACACAACTGAGTGTTTCCTGTCCTGTGCCACCAGGGGGGCGTCGGCCTGCCCAAAGCAGAGCGCGCTCAGATCGGTTAGAGTGAGTCAGCAGCCCCGCCTCCCTACTGGCCAGAGTTTTGTGCTGACGCCCGCACTGCTGAGAACTCACACACGCACACGCACACACACACAGCTGAGAAACACACACACACACACACACACACACACACACTCACGCATGCACGCACATGCACACAGCACGCACATACGTGCACACATAGACACAAACTGCCCTGGAGAGAACACACCGCACGCACACACACACGCACACGCGCGCACACACACACACACACACACACACACACACACACACACACACACACACACACACACACACACACACACACACACACACACACACACACACACACACACACACACACACACACACACACACACACACACACACACACCTGTTTTCAGGGTCAGTCGAGTATGCGGCACGAGAGAGAGAGAGATAGAGAGAGAGAGAGAGAGAGAGAGAGAGAGACATTAAGGAGTCTTTGGTGTGTTGGACTATAAACAGATATAGCTTAATACTTTCAGCGCCCTTGCCGACGATTAAAGTCAATTGAAGCCTAATTTTGATACTGACGCTTAACGCCATTGCCGACGGCCTTTGGCAATTGGGCTTTTATAGCGTGTTCGATTGCTCGAGCCATAATGCTACTCACGTTAGCCGGTTAGCTTGCTGTGTTGTTAGCACAGCACTGGGTCGCCCATCTTAGATCATCGTCGCCATAATAATCCATTCTATCCATTTCTTTCAATCGCCTGTATCTCCTATTCCTTGTCCCAGATGGCATTTTGGTCAAAACAGCGTTTCTTTGACGGCACAGATCTGACGATCTGGATTCACATTGTAAACAAGGCCGGCCCAGCTCCGTGTAACTTCCTAATGTAGGACTACTGCTAGTGAAGCGGAAATGGCGGCTTTTCCAAATAAGAGCTCAAATAAAGAAAATGCTGGCGTGAATTAGATCCTAATTTTTCAATAAATTATAGCACTGAAAGGGTTAAAGATGTAATCATCTAACAGACGAGAGCAACTTCAAGTGTAACATAAGAAGTAGTCCAGTGGACCCCCGGGGGTCCTTGAGGGGGTCGATACTATCACGATATTGGCTTTGGAATGCGACAACCCCCCCCCCCCCCCCCCCCCCCCCAAAAAAAGTCCACAAATGTAAGGCTTCATGGGTTGTGTCATTAATAGAAAATAAGTCATTTTGGATGTGAACTATATCCCTTGGAAGGGAAGGAAACATTAGCCGTTAGCTGTTAGCAGTGCTTCACACCCTGTCAAAAGCCCAGCTGTCCACCGTCCTCCATGGAAAGCGGTGGAGTTCTGTCCACCGTCCTCCATGGAAAGCGGTGGAGTTCTGTCCACCGTCCTCCATGGAAAGCGGTGGAGTTCTGTCCACCGTCCTCCATGGAAAGCGGTGGAGTTCTGTCCACCGTCCTCCATGGAAAGCGGTGGAGTTCTGTCCACCGTCCTCCATGGAAAGCGGTGGAGTTCTGTCCACCGTCCTCCATGGAAAGCGGTGGAGTTCCCACCAGTGTCCACCGTCCTCCATGGAAAGCGGTGGAGTTCCCACCAGTGTCCACCGTCCTCCATGGAAAGCGGTGGAGTTCCCACCAGTGTTGTTTTCGTCGACTAAAACTAAGACGAAAAATGTTCGTCGACTACCTTTTTTCCGCTGAGGAAAAAAAATGGAAACTAAATGAAAACTAGGCTATGACGACTAAAACTAAGACTAAATATACTGACGATTTCGTTAAAAAAAAATAGACTA
>NW_027638016.1:0-20903 GCF_951216825.1 Electrona antarctica | reverse complement strand
TCCCAGACACATCCTGCTAAATGTGCCCATGCCTTATTATGGCCATTGAGGTGATGGTGATGGTGATGGTGATGGTGATGGTGATGGTGATAAAAAGAGAAATGAGGCAGGGCGGGGAAAAAGAGGGGATTTTAACCCAATTAGACCTGACGTCAAAATGTAAAACATCCAAATCCTGACATATTCTGAAATATGTTTCTATATCAGTGGTGCTCAATATTTCATGTCAAGGACCCCAGAAATGATATGTAATTGGCCACCGACCCCCCCCCCCCCCATCTGAAAATATGTTGTTCCAGTGACCTCCCAGAAGCAAAGATTTGAGTTAAAAAAACGTTCGCTGTGAAAGAATATATATATTCAAAGATTTTCACGATTTTTTCAAAAATAGCAGACCTACAAGCTCGTAGCGCGGCACTCGGTGCCGCGCTATGAGCTTGTAGATCTGCTATTTTTCAATAGCTAAAGTATAACATAATGCTTACAAACACCAAAAGGGGTTCCCGCTCAAAATGGGTTATGATCATCATACTCTGGTGAAGCGCCAAAAGGAATAATCTGTGTTTTGATGCAGTGAGGGGGAAAAATGTCAAAGTAAATAAGCTCTTAATGTAATTATACATGTATTACTCGATAGATCTCGGCATTGGATTTAAAACGGAGCGTTTTGAAGCTACGGTATACTTTTTTTTTTTTGGGGTGCAACCTCTCTGCTGTCAGTGATTTTAAATATGTGCAGGCATTTCCAACCTACAGTACTTCAAAAGACACAGCATGTAAGTCTCGTGTGCATCCGCTGCAGTCAAAAAGAACTGTGCATCTCTTCAAAGTACAGCTTCCACCATATCACATGAAAACATATTAGTACCGTTGCATACAGTTGGAGGCCATCGATATTGTCCTTTTCTTTTTGCTGAGGTTTGCGTGATCTGCGCAAAAGGACAGTTAACCCATTTTGGGCGGGAACCCCTTTTGGTGTTAGCATTATGTGATACTTTAGCTATTGAAAAATAGCAGATCTACAAGCTCGTAGCGCGCCACCGAGTTGCGCGCAACGAGCTTGTAGGTCTGCTATTTTTGAAAAATCGCGAAAATATTTATTTCAGAAAACTGGAGGATTTATAAGGATTTTTTAAAATTTTGAGGTCAGGCCTAAATGGGTCAAATGATAAGGGACAATATCGGTGGCACCCAACTGTATTTGGAAAACGTCCTATTGATTTCTCTTCCTTTTTCTTTTTAACCCATTATGAATAATCTAGGTTTGGTTAACCGATAGTATCAGAGGACTTTAGCATCAAACAACACACACAAAAATCGTATATAATTTCTTTTTTCTGGACTGTATTTTCCCCCATTGAATGGGGTTTCAGCATGTAGAAAGAAACATGTTTTAGCTGATTACAGTAGTCTTATATAGCCTGTGTAGACTTTATCATAGACCTCGCCAAACGCACGATGTAGGCACGAGATGTAGGCAAAATAGCGAGCGACACGCGGCGCCACAGTGTCAAACTACACATCGATGTGGAAAGAAAGAACAACGTATTACACCGTTTGTATCACAAATAACTGTGCTAAAACAAAACGCACAGCTACAACACAACAAAAAAAAGAAGAAGAAAAAGCCTTCAGCAACTTACCGCAGTCTGCATTTAACCCATTCTGGACGGGAACCCCTTTTGGTGTTTTAAACATTATGTTATAATTTAGCTATTGGAAAAATAGCAGATCTACAAGCTCATAGCGCGCCACCGAGTGGCGCGCTATGAACTTGTAGGTCTGCTATTTTTGAAAAATCGTTAAAATGTGCCTCAAATCTTTCCGAAAATTGTCATGATTTAGAAAACATTTTCTTTTTAATTTCGAGGCCTGAATGGGTTAAAGCAAACCTATACAGAAATAACATCGGTGTGGAAACACGAAACGACAAGCCCACATATACAGCATGTCACGGCCTCTGTAAACAACTAAAGGCTCGAACAGAATGTATAAAAGGATGCCAAGTACCTGTAAGAGAACAAACAGAAGGTGTTTGTGATCCCCGCCAAACAGAACAAAAGGTGGGGAAGCTATTGGGCCATGTAAACCCACCTCTACTGCCAACCTCCAATGACCAAAACCAAGGGTAAACTAAACGACACCAAAACAAAGCCAGATAACAGGACTACAACACACCAAAAACATGTTGAGGGGAAGGGGGGGAAAGAAATCCCCCAACAATCTGTGTGTCTGTGTCTGTGTGTCTGTGTGTGTCTGTGTGTCTGTGTGTGTCTGTGTGTCTGTGTGTCTGTGTGTGTATGTGTGTATGTGTGTGTCTGTGTGTCTGTGTGTCTGTGTGTGTCTGTGTGTCTGTGTGTCTGTGTGTCTGTGTGTGTCTGTGTGTCTGTGTGTCTGGGTGTCTGTGTGTCTGTGTGTCTGTGTGTGTCTGTGTGTCTGTGTGTCTGTGTGTGTCTGTGTGTCTGTGTGTCTGTGTCTGTGTGTCTGTGTGTCTGTGTGTGTCTGGGTGTCTGTGTGTCTGTGTGTCTGTGTGTGTCTGTGTGTCTGTGTGTCTGTGTGTCTGTGTCTGGGTGTCTGTGTGTCTGTCTGTGTGTGTCTGTGTGTCTGTGTCTGGGTGTCTGGGTGTCTGTGTGTGTGTCTGTGTGCGTGCGCGTCATTAAGATCCTATAACACATTCTCTCTAGTTTGTGTTTTTGAAAACGGTGTTTTTTTTTGGTACTGGCTGGTTGTTGTGCCAGGTACCACTCAATTAAAAAACAAATCAGATACAGCTGTGTAGCCAAAGCTATACAAATAGCAATGATTCCAAGGAAGATGTATTATGTTCAACACTGAAATATAATGTGCAAGTGGTACGGCTTCACATCTTTACCTTCTGAAATATAATGTGCAAGTGGTATGGCTTCACATCTTTACCTTCTGAAATATAATGTGCAAGTGGTATGGCTTCACATCTTTACCTTCTGAAATATTTATATCACGCTTGAAAAATGTTGAATGTCCTATTTTTGTATATATATATATATATATATATTTTTTTTTTCTCCCTTTTCTTTCTTGTGACGGATTCCTGTTTACCTCTCTCACTGCTGACAGGCTTCTCAATCCCTCCACCTCAAGAGTGCTTGATTGAAGTGGGGCCATTTTCATCTTATTTTTACCCCAAATCTGTGCTTTGCTTCTTGTTTATTTTCCCCTTGTGTCACGCACACGCACACACGCACACACACGCACACGCACACACGCACGTACACACGCACGCACACACACACACACGCACGCACGCACGCACGCACACACGCACACGCACAACCACTAACCGCCATGTTGCATATAGGAAGGCACATAAGCGCTTATAGAAATTACATTAACATTGTTCTCGCCGTTCGCACAAAGACCGTTTCTGGCCACAGCATGGACTCATTCCGGTCGAACGCACGCACGCCGGGCCGGGGCCAAAGCCCACCTGTTGTCTGTACTTTAATGATTTTTCCCTCCATGTGAATAGTGGTTGCGCCGAGGCTGTTAAAGGAGATAAAAAAATTCAGCTAAGCCGGTGACGTCCGCTTTGCCATCAATATGTCCTGATGTGTGTCTTGTAGCTCTTGCTGCCTCACACTATACGCTTTCTCTTATTACATCCACTCACTGTTGCACTTTTCCTTCTTCTTCTGTGTATTTAACCAATCTCTTCTCTTCTCCTGTCTGTTGAAAGGTCGTACGTAGAAATGAACGTTAATAAACCCCCCCCCCCCCCCCCCCCCCGTCCGGATGGGACTCTCTCAAAGTCTTTATTAAACGTGTCGTTTACATCAGTGGTTCCCCAACTTTTTCACGTCAAGGACCCCCTAATTGACACTAATTATCCCGCGGACCCCCATTTGAAAAGGTATGCCAGGGACCCCCCATAAGAGAAGGTTTTTACGGCTCTAGCAGTGATTCTCAACCAGTTTCATTTCAAGGACCCCCCCCCAGTTTGACATGCATTAGTCTACGGACCCCCCATTTAATGGCATTTCTATCTCTGGGACCCCCAATTTATATTGTAAAATCAATGTTAATTTAACTCTGAGTGTACAAATGGAACCATTTGTACACTCTCAGAGTTACAGAACCATAAGGGTCCATTTGGTTCCAAACTATCATTTAGCTGGGGACCCCCTGGAACTCCCTCAAGGACCCCTGGGGGTCCCCGGACCCCACTTTGGGAACCACTGGTTTACATGTTGTCAAATGTGTGTCTAACCCACATTTATTTTTCTTGCTGCGGACAATGCTTTAATGTCATGCTGAAACCCTCTTGGTCAATCTTCTGTTCTAGGTGCAACAACCGTACCCAGTGTGTGGTTGTAACTGGCTCTGATGTCTTTCCTGACCCATGCCCTGGCACCTACAAGTACTTAGAGGTCCAGTATGAGTGTGTTCCCTATAGTAAGTATCCCTAGTCCGAATCTCCTATCAAAACATTTTTTCATTGATGTGATTTTAAAACTGTTTTTTTTTTTAGAATAGACAGATGTGTTTTAACTGCTCCCCCCCATACTAATGAATAAGACGAGGTTTCCCCTAAATCTGCTTGCCGGTGCCGGCGTTGGTTTTCGCAGACAATGCTGAAATGAGGGGGGGGGGGGAGGGAAGCAGCAATCTTGAAAAGCAAAAGATAAGACTATTTAATGAGCATGGTTGGCCTGCATTTGTTTGACTCCTGCCCTTTTCAGTCCACTCCATCCAGGTGCTCCTACTCCTACCTACTGTTGTTTATTCCTACTAACAACATCATTGCATGTTTTAAGGCAGAGAGAAGAATGCTTCTTGAGAGATTCACTACGGAAGAGATGTAGTAGTCTCTTCACTGAGATCAACTGCTCTTGTTAGACTTGGTGTGGGATGTTTCTTCAAAACGGATTCAAACACATTTGATATCTAGATGTCAATAATGGTTTCTTATTCTGTGGAACTGTGAGTTATTATAATTAATAATTAGAATATATTGACACAACAGATGTGATGTTAAAATAACATGGATTATATTCTATAAAATAAGTCTCTTGATTTAGTCATGGGTTAATTTTTTTTACCAGACTGAAAATAGCTAAGTAGCTCTTCTGCCTTATTTGGGTTGGTCTAGCTTAAAATTGATTTAATAACAGAGTTAATCCCGTCTATGAAACCAACCATTAGTATTGGATTTGTTATATATTGAAAACATTCTGTGACATATATGTACTTTTCCTCTTTGAAACGGCATGTTCCATTCTCATTTCACCCTTTTTACCCCACTAACCTTCGTGCTCATTCTTTTTAAACGTCTCAGTCTTTTCATATTATCTCTATAGCCTGCCCTCCTCGGTATGGAGTCTCAACGCACTACCAACGAACCACCACCAGCTCCATAATAGGCATGGTTTCATCGGGTTGTCGCTGTGGCACTTTATTTTGGGACTAATTAAGAGTCCGTAACCTTACTACCAAGTGATATTTTGTGTGCTGTGGGCGAGCAACTTTGGAAACCGTGTTATGATTTGTGTCCAATAAAGTCTGAACAAATTCCACCCCCCCCCCACCCCAGTCAATACAGGCCAAAAATAACGCATGTGCTGTTTCTCAAAGAATGTTATCAGATGATATCTGCCCAGCATTTGGAGCCCGAACCGTGCAGTTTCTTTATAATCGTGCCATTGGGGGGGAGGGAGGGGGGGGGGCATTATTAGATTATCAGACCTGTTTAGCATCGTGCTTACATAGTGGACTGGACTACGAATTTGAGGTAATGGGGCAGGACGGATATCATTTGAATCGTCCAAAGAGCAATGCATATATAAATAATATATAAGTAAATATATTTCTGTCCAAATACTAACTTCTGTTTGTTTGAAACCCTAGGAGTTACAAACACACTAGCCTCGGAAAACCCAGACGTTTTTATTTCCAGGAAGAAAAAGAAAAAAGTCTGGGACCGAGTCCCACTTCAATTGGGCATAGAGTAGCGCAAACGTCCATCACTCTCTGCTGATTTCTGATTGTCTGCACCTTTTGTTAAATTGACGCACGACACACACACTCCTCTCTCTCTCTCTCTCTCTGTCGCTCTGATTAATTAGTCTCATGTCACGCAGCTGCGTCTAGATTCTCCCAGCGGATCCTGCCGGGAGCTGCCTATGCCATAGAAAGCATAGGTGGACCCCAGCCTACAAACACACTGACTAATGAAAGTTTCTTTCCCCCCCTCTATAGTTCCTATCTCCCCCCCCCCCCCCGGCAGGTCACTACATACATACATACATACATGGTCATGTCCTCTTTAACAAATTCTTCTCTTGTACCTGGTGGTGGTTGACTCATGATAACCTTTCTCTCCCTTTTTGCACTCTTTTTATTTTTTATTTTTTTTTGCTTTCTTTTCCAATGCCTAAAATAGAAGTGGAGCAAAAAGGTAAATGAGTTGGTCTGGTCCTCTACCCCCCCCCCCCCCCCCACCCACCCACCCACCCTCCGATTACTTGTTCTGTGGTGTCGAGTACAGCCTACCCCCCCCCCCCCCACACACACACACCCTCACATCTCCTCCCCCTTGATTGCCTTTCCTGTCTAAAAAAAATGCTAAACCCCCCCTGTCCCCCCCCCCCTACCCGGGGGATTGTTTGCAACACTTGGAGTCCAGATGATGAGTTTCGAGGAAAAAAAACCCAAGAAATTTTCAGAAAGAAGTCCAGGCGTTACCAAACATAATCTGTCCCAGACGTGTGAAACCAAACGCAATGTGAAATATGGATCGGGCCAATAAAACCCCCACGCCGCCCGCGTGCGTCCGTGGTGACGATGATCCCAGGCCGCTCCTATGTAGTACTTTAAAGGACCACTTCACCACTTTTCAACCCATCTTCATATACTAGGTCCTCCTCACTAATAACCATGATAAAATGGCACAATTTCTACTCTGTCTGTGTCTCATAGGAGGGCTTTGGGCAGTTCAGAAACCCGTCCACCAGTGGTCATCATCGATGGGGAATCAAAGCTAATATAGCCTAACGTTGATGTCACTGGTGGACCGGTTTCTGAACTGCCCACAGCCCTCCTATGAGACACAGACTGGTTTCTGAACTGCCCACAGCCCTCCTATGAGACACAGACTGGTTTCTGAACTGCCCACAGCCCTCCTATGAGACACAGACGGGTTTCTGAACTGCCCACAGCCCTCCTATGAGACACAGACTGGTTTCTGAACTGCCCACAGCCCTCCTATGAGACACAGACTGAGTAGAAAAAAATGGTGCCACTTTATCATGATTATTTGTGAGAACCTATTATATGAAGATAGGTTGAAAAGTGGTGAAGTGGTCCTTTAACCCATTTATACCTGAAAAAAAATCTTCTAAATCTACAGTTTTCCAAAATGTCAGTGGTTCTCAAACTACTTCATGTCAAGGACCCCAAAAACGATATGCATTTGGCCGCCGACCACCTGAAAATATATCATTCCAGGTACCCCCCCCAGAAGCAAAGATTTGAATTAAAAACGTTCGCTCTGAAAATATACATTCAAAGATTTGCGCCACGTCACGATTTTTTCACGATTTTTCAAAAATAGCAGACCTACAAGCTCGTAGCGCGGCACTCGGTGCCGCGCTGCGAGCTTGTAGATCTGCTATTTTTCAATAGCTAAATTATAACATAATGCTTTTAAACACCAAAAGGTGGTTCCCGCCCAAAATGGGTAAAAAAAAAGAAAAGACTACACCGGCAACATGCTGAGTGTCCATCGTGTTAAACGGACACTCAAGGATTTTGCCGCCACGTAGTTTGATAACGATGAGATAAATGATGTGTCTATATTGTGTTACTTTGCTTGGTCTGACCTCTGCACGTGATGTGAGATGTAGCAGTGATGGCTGAGTGAGACTGGCAACAAAAAAAAAGTGTTAACATTGTTTTTTTTAGTAGAGACGTCGTCAAAAACAAATCAGGCCCAGTTCTTCTCTCTTTGACCCCTGAACCCAATTCATGTCAATAGTTTGGAAAACAAGAAAAACGCATCGCCTTAAAACCTCACTCATCCATCAAGTGGTTATATATACCCCCTTGTCGTTTTGCCACAAGACGTAGTGAAAAAGAAAATCCTTTTACTTGCTGTTCAATCTGTTCCCCCCCCCCCCCCCCCCCCCCCAACCCCCACACCTTCATCTTGACCTCTGCTTTGCTGCCACCACCAAAACATTGACACTCTGTCACTCACTCCCTTCCCACACAAGAACGTGGAGTCTCCCCCTTATCATATCTGGTTTTATGACCCCACAGTCATGTGAGTGTGCATGTGCCAATGTGTGTTCATTTATCCAGCTGTCGCCGCCCAGAGACAAGATGGTATTTACCAAAAAAAAAAGAAAAAAAAAGATGTAAACCCTATCTCTCTCTCTCTCTCTCTCTCTCTCTCCCAATGTTCCATCTCTTCCATTTGCAGGATTTTTTTTTTTTTTTTACTTTTGTGTTCAACCTTTTTTATTTTGGGGTTTTGTCCCAGTTAGCGTGTTCGGCAGACTCTTGAGATGTCCCCCTTCCTTTTCACAAACCTCACATTTTTTTGCCATTCGGAAAAAATAACCATTAGCATAACTCATTTGTATCCCATTATTTCTTCCCCCTACACACACAACAACACAACACAAAGTGCAACACAGTAGTTGAAACATTCCTCAAAATCTTACAGTTTACCTGATCTCTTTCTTGCCTTGCACTTCATTCGTAACAGCAACAGGAATGATTGATGTCTTAGCGACATGTACAATGTGTGCGACAACACGCCGGGCTTCTACAGTACTGACTTGTTCCGTCTTCTGTTTCCACCTCTCTCTCTCTGTCACTAGTTTTCATTTGTCCCGGGACTCTGAAGGCTATAGGAGACCCCACCTTCGTGTTCGAGGCCGAGCAGCAGGCGGGCGCCTGGTGCAAAGACCCCCTGCAGGCCGCCGACAAGGTCTTCTTCATGCCCTGGACGCCGTACCGCACGGACACGCTCATCGAGTTCGCCTCGCTGGAAGACTTCAAGAGCGGCCGGCAGACCACCACGTACAAGCTGCCGCACCGCGTCGACGGCACGGGCTTCGTGGCCTACGACGGCGCCATCTTCTTCAACAAGGAGCGCACGCGCAACATCGTCAAGTTCGACCTGCGCACGCGCATCAAGAGCGGCGAGGCCATCGTGAACGCGGCCAACTACCACGACACGTCGCCGTACCGCTGGGGCGGCAAGACGGACATCGACCTGGCGGTGGACGAGCGCGGCCTCTGGGTCATCTACGCCACGGAGCAGAATAACGGGCGCATCGTGCTCAGCCAGCTCAACCCGTACACGCTGCGCTTCGAGGCCACGTGGGACACGGCCTACGACAAGCGCTCGGCCTCCAACGCCTTCATGGTGTGCGGCGTGCTGCACGTGGTGCGCTCCACCTACGAGGAGAACGAGAGCGAGAAGTCGTCGCGGAGCCACATCGACTACGTCTACAACACGGCGCTGAGCCTGGGCGAGTACGTGGTGCAGCCGGACGACATCCTCTTCCCCAACCAGTACCAGTACATCGCCGCGGTGGATTACAACCCCCGGGACAACCAGCTGTACGTGTGGAATAACTTTTACGTCCTGCGCTACGACCTGGAGTTCGGACCGCCGGATCCCGCCGAAGGTAAGCCACCACCACCCCACCTGCCTGCCTGCCACGCCGCCCGCCCGCCACACTGTTTGTTGTTGTTGTTGTTGTTGTTGTTCAGCATTGTTGTTGTTTTTGTCGACTAAAACCATGACCAAAAAATGTTCGACTACCTTTTTTCACTGACGAAAACTAAATGGAAACTAAATGAAAACTAAGCTATGACTAAAGACTAAAAAACAAATACAAACCTAGACTAAAATGTTAGGAAGGGACTCTAGTGGACAAGAGATCCGGCATAAGTCAAATAAGTCATTTTACACTTGGTTGCATGCTGAAAATAGCTCACAACGCGGCGAGCAGGAAGTCAAGCGGAAGTCATGCGACTCCTCCATGTCTATCGCTGGCTGCCACTCAAGTGACTACTACTGGCCAATCACAGCGCGACTTTTCCGGGACTTCTGTGCCGCTCATGCTTTGCAAGGAATCTCGGGGGGGAAATTGTGCCTTAAATTTTACCTTTTTTTTATGTCTTATGGGTAAACCAATATTCTCCAGAAAGCACACTGCATGGCTGAGGGCCAGGCTACTAACGTAACGTTCAGCCACATTGTCTTTATAATGTGACGAGCTTCTTGTGTGTGTGTGTGTGTGTGTGTGTGTGTGTGTGTGTGTGTGTGTGTGTGTGTGTGTGTGTGTGTGTGTGTGTGTGTGTGTGTGTGTGTGTGTGTGTGTGTGTGTGTGACTGTGTGTGTGTGACTGTGTGTGTGTGTGTGACTGTGTGTGTGTGACTGTGTGTGTGTGGCTTTATGTCACAGATGACTGCCTTTTAATTTGGAATACAATTCAGGTGTGATATGGAGAGAGAAAAAAAGGTAGTGTGTTAGTCTTGGGGAGGAAAAAAGGGCCTCATTTGCAAAACAGAAATTACAGATTCAGCCCCGGAACGAGATCTCTCCCACGGGGAGCCCCGTCCGCCCTGCCACAAAGCCCTGCCCGTTTCTGTATTACCACCACGAGGCCAGCTGAAGCCCTGCCTCTTAGCTGAAGCTTGGACCCTATCGACTGTGGGTATAAACGATATAGTAACCGTATCGAAATATTAACCCATTTTGACCTGAGATCAGATTCTAAAAATGTCTTCTACATCCTGACAGTTTTCTGGAAAAGCTATGTTTCTATGTCAGTCGTTCTTCGATTTTTCAAAAATAGCAGACCTACAAGCCACTGAGTGGCGCGCTATGAGCTTGTAGATCTGCTATTTTTCAATAGCTAAAGCATAACATAATGCTTAGTTAAAACACCAAAAGGGGTTCCCCCCCAAAATGGGTTAAATACATCGAAGTATATCGATATGTAAACGGCAAATATCGTATTGTTTGACTTTGTATCGTATCGTTTTGCAATGGAAATAATAAATTCCATCAATTACTGAGTATTTGTTCATTGTATTTAGCATGATGAACCAATATCGTCCATGCATGTATCGTATTGTCAACCATGTATCGTATCGTCAACCATGTATCGTATCGTCAACCATGTATCGTATCGTCAACCATGTATCGTATCGTCAACCATGTATCGTGATACGTATCGTATCGCTGTTCACATGTATCGTTACACCCCTACTATCAACCTTATCAAATTCTCTAATCTTAGGCCTTATCCCAATAAGCTATTCGGAAACAATGACCTTGTGAACTTACTTCCCTCTTAACCCATTCTGGGCAGGAACCCCTTTTGGTGTTTTAAGCATCGTGTTATACTTTAGCTAATGAAAAATAACAGATCTACAAGCTCATAGCGTGGCATTCGTGCCACGCTATGAGCTTGTAGATCTGCTATTTTTGAAAAATCTGTGAATGTGGCGCAAATATTTGTATATATTCTAAGTCAAATCTTTGCTTCAGGGGGGGGGGGTCCCTGGAACAACATATTTTCCGCTGGGGGTCGGCGGCCAATTACATATCACTTTGGGGTCCTTGAAATGTGAAATAGTTTGAAAACCACTGACATAGAAGTCAGTGGTTTTCGGGATAGTCGGGATTTAGAAGACATGTGTAGAATGCTCGCAATAGGATTGTGAAATATCGCCACGCGGTGTGACAGTCGAGGTGATCTGCCCCTTTCCTCTGCGTTAGGATTTGGGTCCTGTGTTGTTGCCATGGCTACCCTCATCACTCCACATAACAGAGGTTGTCGTTTTTTTTTTTACAATAGATAGTGGGTGACGATCTCCATAATAAGCGTATAGCGGCTGGCATGAAACCAAGTTCAAGATCAAGCGTGAAGTGTAGGGGGGGGGGGGGGGGGTGCGAGCTATAGGTGGCCCACATGGTTCAATCAGGCTGGCTGGTGAAAGTTTAGAGGGATGACCATATGGCGGACACTAGAGAGATCAATTACAAGCAAGGCGTCCTGTCAGACGGTCGGGGGGTGGGGGGGCTTAAATTAATCTGTAAAGTGGCTACGGGGAGGCAGACCGCCGTGTCATCAGACACGGGGTCCTTTACATCGCACTGATAATAATGGGCATAATTACCTGCCGGCAGCCTCCTTATTATCCCTGAGAGCAAGTCCCTGTTACCGAGAGCTGGGGGGGGGGGGCCATACAAGGATCTCTCAGCCAGATCTCATATCTAGTTAGAGGCTCAAGTTAGCCCCGGAGCGCTGGTCTAGATGAACCCATTCTAGACGGGAACTGTTACACTTTAGCTGTTGAAAAATAGCAGACCTACAAGCTCATAGCGCGGCACCGAGTGCCGCGCTATGAGCTTGTAGGTCTGCTATTTTTTTGGAAAATTGCTACATCGCAACATTTTTAACTCGTATCTTTGCTTCTGGGGGGGGGGGGGGGTCCCTGGTACAACATATTTTCAGATGGGGGTCGGTGGCCAATTACATATAATTTTGGGGGTCCTTGACTTGAAAATATTTGAGAACCACTGACATAGGAACATAGGGTTTTTCCGAAAACTTGTCAGGATTTAGAAGACATTGGTGCGAATCGTCCTTTTGATAGGGTGAAGTTGTGATTTTATGTGATTGTTTTGATTTTTTTTTTTTTTTTTTACTTCTGGACATTCCGAGGGTGGCAGGCAGGCAGTGGCAGGGGGGGGGGGGGGGGGGGGTGTGATCCTTGACCTATGTTGTTTGGGGGAAGGAGGAGGAGGGGGTGATGTCTCAATGTCTCAACGGTGCGGCTGAACTCTGGCCCTCTTGTCAACACGTCTGTTTGTTAGCTCACTGTTCGCTGGAATCTCCCCAGCGACAGAGAGAGAGAGAGAGAGATTCCTGACAGCCAAGCAGTGGCTCAGAGATTGCTGCGTCTGTTTTGGCCTTAACAGCCAAAGAAGGCCCAATTAACCCATTTAAGACCCGAGGAGGCCCTATTCCAAGAAATGCCTTCTAAATCCAAACTACAGGCTATGTAATCAGTGGTTCTCAAAGGTTTTCATGTCAAGGATCCCCAGAAATGTATGCGTTTGTATTGTGTATGTATTTGTGCTGCCGACCCCCATATCTCAAAATATTTGTTCCAGGGACGCCCGTCAGAAGCAAAGATTTGAGTAAGATATGTTTGCTTTAATTAAAAGTATACATATCCAAAGATTTTGGACACATTTTCACGATTTCTCAACAGTTCTACAAGCTTATATAGCACGTCACTTCTAGGATATAGTAACTGTATTGATTTTAATTAAAAGATAATCGAAGTATATCGAAATGGAAACGGCAAATATCGTATCGTTTGACTTTGTATTTTGTACCCTGGAACGACATATTTTCAGGGGGGGGGGGGGGGGGGGGGGGCTCTGCAGGCCAAATACATATAATTCTGGGGGTCCTTGACGTGAAAAAGAGAACCACTGACATAGAAACATTTTTTCATAAAACTGTCAGGATTTAGAAGACATTTTGTAGAATGTTCACCATGCCTTGCATTGGCATTCCATGCAAACTGCACTGCTCTGGTCCTCGACGTTCACACATACGCTGTTGTTAAAGCAATAAGCCACGAGAGGTCCCAGGTTACCAGGTATGTTACAATGGCTGGGAGGCGTAGGTAGACCCAACGCGCACCTTCTCAGCCATTGTAAAATACCTGGTAAGCTGGGGCCTCGAGTGGCTTATTGCTTTTCTAAAACGGTTACAAACATATAGCAATATTAACCTCATAAAACTATTCAATTCACAAAAGTAGCTACGCTTTGCGCCACCAGAGCGAGCCACACACTTCCTTGTTTTGCTCGGCAAGTAGACTATGTGACGGGTAGAATAGCGCTTGGTGTCTTTACGGGGCTTCCTGGAGCCACACATTCACAGTCATATGAGTATGGGCGGTGCTTACACACGCCCGCACGGCCAGCGTGTGTAAGGCAATCAAGTGCTCCCCTTCCCCAGTACAGCTACAAGGCTGCAGGATGATACAAAGTGATTGAAGGTGTGGATTATCGGTGAAATTTACAACGGTCAAGTGACGGTAACCAGCCAATCAGAATCAAGTATTGGGAGTGGGACTAACCGTTTTAGAAAAATGTAATTAACAACTGAATGATCACAATTACCCCTTTTTTTCCTTGTCTCGGAAGAGCCTCGCGAGAACCCGGAGAAACGTGGCCAACAAAACAACACACAATGCAAATCCAATGAAGGGTTTAATGTGCTCTCACTCTCTCAGCTACCGTAATGCCTCGGTAAACACAAACCGCCACACATGGATGGATGCCAGCGCTGCCACTAACCCATTCTGGACGGGAAACCACCCTTTTGGTGTTTTTAAAGCATTATGTTATACTTTAGCTTTTGAAAAATAGCAGATCTACAAGCTCGTAGCGCGGCACCGAGTGCCGCGCTACGAGCTTGTAGGTCTGCTATTTTTGAGAAATCGTTAAAATGTGGCGCAAAATCTTTGAATGTATTCTTCTTTCACAAAGGGCATTTTAACTCGTACCTTTACTTCTGGGAGGTCCCTTACCTGAAACTAAATATTTTCAGATGGGGGGCCAAATTCAGATAAATCTGGGGGTCCTTGACATGGGGAAAAGGTTGAGCACCACATTAGAAACATTAGGTTTTTTTCTGAAAACTTGTCATGATTTTAGAAGACATTTTGTAGAATGGTCCTCGGGTCTAAATTGGCTAATAGCGCAGGAGCGAGGCAGCACACATGTAATCACAGAAACACCAATCGCTGTACGACTATACACGCAGCGTTGTTGATTCCCCCCATTTATTTTTATCCCGCCGTGGCGTTGGGCGCTACGTAGATCTAAATCCAGAGGGAGCGTGGGGTATTCTCAACACCACCTGCCTGCCATCGAGCATCATTAAGTGTATTTTACGAGAATGCTTTAAAAGGTTGCCTCCTACTTGGAAGGCAAATAGAGATGACTACTCCACCAGCAGCAGTACTCATGTGTGTGTGTGTGTGTATGTGTGCGTGTGCGCGTGCGTGCGTGCGTGCGTGCGTGCGCGCGCGTGCGTGGCTTCGTGAATGGCACATGAAAGTAATTGGTTCATGTTTATTAGGTTTCCAAGATCTACACCTTTAACTTCCTCACAGTGTAGCTATTAGAATTTATTGCTTTTCATGATATAGAGTTGAATTAAACAACCTATTCTGTAGAGTAATCTAATGGTGCAGAAATAACGTCTCTCTCTCTCTCTCTTCTCTCTCACTGAAACTGAGTCTCTCTCTCTCTTCTCTCTCACTGAAACTGAGTCTCTCTCTGTCTTCTCTCTCACACTGAAACTGAGGAGCACTTGAGGCGGAGAGAGGAAATTAATTGTGTCCATTAACCCATTTTGGACGGGAACAACCTTTTTGGTGTTTTTAAGCATTATGTTATAATTTAGCTATTGAAAAATAGCAGATCTACAAGCTCGTAGCGCGGCTCCGAGTGCCGCGCTACGAGCTTGTAGGTCTGCTATTTTTGAAAAATCTTGAAAATGTAGTGCAAATCTTTGAATATGTATTCTTTCTAAGAGCCAACGTTTTTAACTCAAATCTTCTGGGAGGGTCCCTGCACAACATATTTTCAGATGGGGGGTCGGCGGGCAATTGCATATAAATCTTGGGGGTCCTTGACATGAAAATGTTTGAGCACAGCTGATATAGAAACATGGGTTTTTCAGAAAACTGTCAGGATTTAGAAGACATCGTTCTCAGGTCTAAATAGGTTAAGATTCATGGAGCACAAAGTGAAGTCCCCTCAAACAGCAAATCGGTGTATTTCCATTCCTTTGTCCTTCTTTCCATTCCTCACTTGGCACAACCGAGAGGCCACGGCTACATTTCTGTCACAAATATCAGCTTTGGCGGGTTCCATACGTACCTCGAGAGGCACGCATAGAGTCAACTGGATTAGTTGGAATGGATTAAATGGATCGATTAGATAACTGGATTAGGTCAATTTATGTTAAAGGTGGCTGTTATGGCTGATAATAATTCCCTTTGAATTACTCAACCCGGCAGGCTAAACCTGGGAGCTAAAAACAAACTGTAACGACGCGCCATCAAACAATGATAAAATGATTCATGTCCAAACGAGCTCATAAGTTTAAAATGTTTATCATTCAGTGCACCAAATATCACAATACAATTTCCAATAAATATATATATGCAAGGCATTGTTTGCTTATAGATCGGGTGGGTTCTGAGCACTCCCAAAGTCCCCGCCCCTTTCTTCTGAGCAGAGAGGGAAGCACTGCAGGAGTTTGTCTACACTTGCTGCGCTCCGCACAGGGCGCACAGAATAATGTGTAAAGAAAGACGAAAGAAATGGACAGGCAATTATACTCAGATGTCGAGCGAGTGGAGGTTGAGGAAGGGCTAGTTCCCAAAAAGAACTGTACAGCAGTGGTATGGAACTATTTCGGATTCTCCGTCCGTAAGGGACAAGGACGAACATTATTTTGAAATATTTTCAAACTCCTACGGTTTCGCCGACAGCCACTTCATAGTTTGCAAAACACACGCTGTGTGTGTGTGTGTGTGTGTGTGTGTGTGAGATGACTTGCGCTGTACACTCCGTCAGTCTTCTCCTCCCGTGCTCAGTCTATAATGTAGCTCCGCCAAAACTCAAGAAACTTTCATAATGACAATTTAAAGTGAATCCTACTTTATGCGACGTGCGTCCATTGATGATAGCCTACTCCTTGTAAACTCAGTCGCCACGTTGAAAAACGTATCCAGCAAACCAACTCAGCAAAACGTTATAGTATTCCATGGAAGCAGATGGGATCAACATTTTAAATCCCTAATAGAGAGAGTAAAACCACAACATAAACCGGAGTTTCACTTATCTAAGGAATGACATGAGGTATTCCTTTTGCCTTGAAGAGCAGTAAATTAAGGCAGAGTGTTGACAAAGCTTTGCTTTTTTTGCCTTGAAAATCATGAAAGGCAGACGTTTTGCATGGCTCTGCTCACTCAATCAAGGACCCCTAAATTAATATGTATTTGACTGTGGACCCCAATCTGAAAAAATATTTTGTGTGTGAGCTTGTAGATCGGCTATTTTCAAGTAGCCAATGTGTATGATTAAAGTGGTTAAATAGATATTTATGATATTCATAAATTTAGCTGGGGACCTCCTGGAACTGCTGGACCCCACTTGAACCAATGAGAACCAATACCATAGGGTGTAGGTTAATCACTTTTTCAAAAGTAATTATATTATATATCATATTTTGCTAGGGGCCACGCACCAAAACATATATGAAGCCACAAAACTAGCGCAATTTGCGTTGTTAACCTATTTTTACCATATTGCGGAACTTTGGTTCAACTTGGCCCCCTCTGTCACATGGAAGTATGGTTTTGTGCTGCTGCTGGTGTAGTGATGCTGGTTCAGGCTGTCAATCACAGCGACTGGCACACCCTCTACGACGTCACCATTTACTGGCCAGTCACAGCACACCCTCTACGACGTCACCATTCACTGGCCAGTCACAGCGCACCCTCTACGACGTCACCATTCACTGGCCAGTCACAGCGCACCCTCTACGGCGTCACCATTCACTGGCCAGTCACAGCGCACCCTCTACGACGTCACCATTCACTGGCCAGTCACAGCGCACCCTCTACGACGTCACCATTCACTGGCCAGTCACAGCGCACCCTCTACTACGTCACCATTCACTGGCCAGTCACAGCGCACCCTCTACGACGTCACCATTCACTGGCCAGTCACAGCGCACCCTCTACGACGTCACCATTCACTGGCCAGTCACAGCGCACCCTCTACGACGTCACCATTCACTGGCCAGTCACAGCGCACCCTCTACGACGTCACCATTCACTGGCCAGTCACAGCACACCCTCTACGACGTCACCATTCACTGGCCAGTCACAGCGCACCCTCTACGACGTCACCATTCACTGGCCAGTCACAGCACACCCTCTACGACGTCACCATTCACTGGCCAGTCACAGCACACCCTCTACGACGTCACCATTTACTGGCCAGTCACAGCACACCCTCTACGACGTCACCATTCACTGGCCAGTCACAGCACACCCTCTACGACGTCACCATTTACTGGCCAGTCACAGCACACCCTCTACGACGTCACCATTCACTGGCCAGTCACAGCGCACCCTCTACGACGTCACCATTCACTGGCCAGTCACAGCGCACCCTCTACGACGTCACCATTCACTGGCCAGTCACAGCACACCCTCTACGACGTCACCATTCACTGGCCAGTCACAGCGCACCCTCTACGACGTCACCATTCACTGGCCAGTCACAGCGCACCCTCTACGACGTCACCATTTTTCAATAGAAGTAGTCTGGGAGTTTCTGTTGAATATGGCATATTAGATTTTTCTTGACCGTAGTTATATATTGCTCCGTTGCTTAGGGCCATGGTTCCCAAAGTGGGGGTCCGAGGACCCCCAGGGGTCCTTCAGGGTGTTCCAGGGGGTCCCCCACCTAAATGATAGTTTGGAACCAAATGGACCCTTATGGGTCTGTAACTCAGAGAGTGTACAAATGGAACCAAATGGACCCTAACGGGTCCATTTGGTTCCATTTGTACGCGCTCAGAGTTAAATGAACGATATAAATTGGGGTCTCCTTAGAGATAGAAATGCCATTAAATAGCGGTCCGTAGCCCAATGCATGTCCAACTGGGGGTGCTTGAAATTAAACTGGTTGAGAATCACTGCTAGAGCCGTAATAAAAATCTTCTCTTATGGGGAGGGGGGGGGGGGGGGGGGGCATATGTTTTCAAATGGGGGTTTGCAGGCTAATAAATGTTGTTTTCGGGGTCCTTGACATGAATACGTTTGAGAAGCCCTGGCTTAGGGCCACCAATGTGATTGTTTATCACTCCTATTCTACACCATCTGTGTTTAGTCTGTCATCAATATTCAGCTTCTTCCCCTCTCCATCGAATTTGTTAGTTGTTTTCTTATGAATTACTGTATTTTAGAGGAGTAACAACACTTCAAGCACAAATAGTATTTTAATTTGTTCTACTCTTGCCTGGTGCCTCCCAAATGTCCAATCCATTTGAGGGCATATATATAGTTGTGCTATAATTACTAGGGACACCAATCTGTTCATAGCAGTTGTTAACCCATTTTGACCTGGGAACGATTCTGCAAATGTCTTCTAAATCCTGACAGTTTTCTTGAAAAAGCTATGTTTTTCTATGTCAGTCGTTCTCAAACACTTTCATGTCACTTTTCACGATTCTTCAAAAATAGCAGACCTACAAGCTCGTAGCGCGGCACTCAGTGCCGCGCTACGAGCTTGTAGATCTGCTATTTTTCTAAAGCACAACATAATGCAAAACCAAAAGGGGTTCCCACCCAAAATGGGCTAAGGACTGATTCTAGATCAGCACTATATTATCTGTCTCCAAAGCATCACCATAGAGCTGATCAAGAATCATTATTTCATTATTACTGTATATCATTTAACTAGCTTTTATTGGCATATCTGTCATCCTATTCTTTAAGATATCAGAATCAATATCGTCCTTGAAAAGTTCATACTAGTCGACCGCTATATTATTATAAATTTGGCTGATTATCCCCCTTAATTCATTTAGACCTGACGCCGATTCTACAAATGTCTTCGAAATCATGACAGTTTTCTGATAAACCTATGTTTCTATGTCTGTGGTTCTCAAACCATTTCATGTCAAGGACCCCCAGAATTATCTGTATTTGGCCGCCGACCCCCATCTGAAAATGTTGTTCCAGGGAGGGACCCCCCCCAGAAGCAAAGATTTTAGTTAAAAACGTTTGCTCTGCCTGGGCCATGGCTCAGTGGTCCAGGCACCTTGGCTGGTAATCCAGTCTGGCAGTGTGCCGCGGGTTCGACTCCCGATCCCGACGGCCTTTACTGCATGTCTTCCCCCCATCTCTCTCCCCATTTCCTGTCAGCCTACTGTCTGTCCCTCCATTAAAAAAATATAAAATAAAGGCGAAAGCCACAAAAAAAAAACATTTAAAAAAACTAAAAAAACAAAACGTTCGCTCTGAAACTATATATACTCAAAGATTTGTGCCACATTTTCACGATTTTTCAACAGCTAAAGTATAACATAAACACCAAAAGGAGTTCCCGCCCAGAATAGGTTAATAACACTTGTATGCATTTCAAGGACATATCTATAGTCGGTCCAATAATGCTTTGTGAACACAAAACACAGAATGATCAATAGTCAGACCTCCTTAGAAGTCTCACTTAAAACAGATTCATGCCAATAAAGAGAAACACCCAAATACTCAACCAAACAAAAAAACCTTCCAGGGACACCAACCAACCGATAAAGCATTGTCTGTCATGCACACATTGACTTGATTTCTGTACAATGGATTCCAAAAAAGCCAATCAAGAGTGCAAGAATAATTCCCTGGCGCATTTCAAAGTAACGCAGAGAGAAAGGAGGAAATTAATTTGCCTCTGAGGTAGCATCGATCTGAGCTCTGAAGAGATGCATAGACAATTAATGGCCTCATCCAAGAGGCTGCCAAGATGCATTGGACTGAACTTAACCACTTAAACCCATTTAGATCCCATTAAAAAAAAACTATTTTCTGAAAAACCCATGTTTCTGTGTCAGTGGTGCTCGAATTCTTTCATGTTAAGGACCCCCAGAATGATAGGTTTTTGGCCGCCGACCCCCCCCCCCCCCATCTGAAAATATGGTGTTCCAGAGACCCTCCCAGAAGCAAAGTTAAAATGCTTTTATAGAAACGTGAGGCAGTGTTGATTTTGTTGACTAAAACTAACTACC
>NW_027638017.1:0-84938 GCF_951216825.1 Electrona antarctica | reverse complement strand
GGGCTGATGCTGATATTGGGCTGATGCTGATATTGGGCTGATGCTGATATTGGGCTGATGCTGATATTGGGCTGATGCTGATATTGGGCTGATGCTGATATTGGGCTGATGCTGATATTGGGCTGATATTGATATTGGGCTGATATAGGCCTGCAGAGTGTCTAGTTTTGAAGATACAGACTCTGCTAAGCAAAAGTGAACAGGGCCAAACTGGGCTTATTTCGCTGTGAAAGTGACATTTAGGCACGGACTTGGAAAACCTTGTCTGAACCCCTCCATCCTTCCTGTAGCTGCTCAGACTCTGCTTCTCTGCCCCCAGCCAAGCTTATAGGCCTGCAGAGTGTCTAGTTTTGAAGATACAGACTCTGCTAAGCAAAAGTGAACAGGGCCAAACTGGGCTTATTTCGCTGTGAAAGTGACATTTAGGCACGGAGTTGGAAAACCTTGTCTGAACCCCTCCATCCTTCCTGTAGCTGCTCAGACTCTGCTTCTCTGCCCCCAGCCAAGCTTATAGGCCTGCAGAGTGTCTAGTTTTGAAGATACAGACTCTGCTAAGCAAAAGTGAACAGGGCCAAACTGGGCTTATTTCGCTGTGAAAGTGACATTTAGGCACGGAGTTGGAAAACCTTGTCTGAACCCCTCCATCCTTCCTGTAGCTGCTCAGACTCTGCTTCTCTGCCCCCAGCCAAGCTTATAGGCCTGCAGAGTGTCTAGTTTTGAAGATACAGACTCTGCTAAGCAAAAGTGAACAGGGCCAAACTGGGCTTATTTCGCTGTGAAAGTGACATTTAGGCACGGAGTTGGAAAACCTTGTCTGAACCCCTCCATCCTTCCTGTAGCTGCTCAGACTCTGCTTCTCTGCCCCCAGCCAAGCTTATAGGCCTGCAGAGTGTCTAGTTTTGAAGATACAGACTCTGCTAAGCAAAAGTGAACAGGGCCAAACTGGGCTTATTTCGCTGTGAAAGTGACATTTAGGCACGGAGTTGGAAAACCTTGTCTGAACCCCTCCATCCTTCCTGTAGCTGCTCAGACTCTGCTTCTCTGCCCCCAGCCAAGCTTATAGGCCTGCAGAGTGTCTAGTTTTGAAGATACAGACTCTGCTAAGCAAAAGTGAACAGGGCCAAACTGGGCTTATTTCGCTGTGAAAGTGACATTTAGGCACGGAGTTGGAAAACCTTGTCTGAACCCCTCCATCCTTCCTGTAGCTGCTCAGACTCTGCTTCTCTGCCCCCAGCCAAGCTTATAGGCCTGCAGAGTGTCTAGTTTTGAAGATACAGACTCTGCTAAGCAAAAGTGAACAGGGCCAAACTGGGCTTATTTCGCTGTGAAAGTGACATTTAGGCACGGAGTTGGAAAACCTTGTCTGAACCCCTCCATCCTTCCTGTAGCTGCTCAGACTCTGCTTCTCTGCCCCCAGCCAAGCTTATAGGCCTGCAGAGTGTCTAGTTTTGAAGATACAGACTCTGCTAAGCAAAAGTGAACAGGGCCAAACTGGGCTTATTTCGCTGTGAAAGTGACATTTAGGCACGGAGTTGGAAAACCTTGTCTGAACCCCTCCATCCTTCCTGTAGCTGCTCAGACTCTGCTTCTCTGCCCCCAGCCAAGCTTATAGGCCTGCAGAGTGTCTAGTTTTGAAGATACAGACTCTGCTAAGCAAAAGTGAACAGGGCCAAACTGGGCTTATTTCGCTGTGAAAGTGACATTTAGGCACGGAGTTGGAAAACCTTGTCTGAACCCCTCCATCCTTCCTGTAGCTGCTCAGACTCTGCTTCTCTGCCCCCAGCCAAGCTTATAGGCCTGCAGAGTGTCTAGTTTTGAAGATACAGACTCTGCTAAGCAAAAGTGAACAGGGCCAAACTGGGCTTATTTCGCTGTGAAAGTGACATTTAGGCACGGAGTTGGAAAACCTTGTCTGAACCCCTCCATCCTTCCTGTAGCTGCTCAGACTCTGCTTCTCTGCCCCCAGCCAAGCTTATAGGCCTGCAGAGTGTCTAGTTTTGAAGATACAGACTCTGCTAAGCAAAAGTGAACAGGGCCAAACTGGGCTTATTTCGCTGTGAAAGTGACATTTAGGCACGGAGTTGGAAAACCTTGTCTGAACCCCTCCATCCTTCCTGTAGCTGCTCAGACTCTGCTTCTCTGCCCCCAGCCAAGCTTATAGGCCTGCAGAGTGTCTAGTTTTGAAGATACAGACTCTGCTAAGCAAAAGTGAACAGGGCCAAACTGGGCTTATTTCGCTGTGAAAGTGACATTTAGGCACGGAGTTGGAAAACCTTGTCTGAACCCCTCCATCCTTCCTGTAGCTGCTCAGACTCTGCTTCTCTGCCCCCAGCCAAGCTTATAGGCCTGCAGAGTGTCTAGTTTTGAAGATACAGACTCTGCTAAGCAAAAGTGAACAGGGCCAAACTGGGCTTATTTCGCTGTGAAAGTGACATTTAGGCACGGAGTTGGAAAACCTTGTCTGAACCCCTCCATCCTTCCTGTAGCTGCTCAGACTCTGCTTCTCTGCCCCCAGCCAAGCTTATAGGCCTGCAGAGTGTCTAGTTTTGAAGATACAGACTCTGCTAAGCAAAAGTGAACAGGGCCAAACTGGGCTTATTTCGCTGTGAAAGTGACATTTAGGCACGGAGTTGGAAAACCTTGTCTGAACCCCTCCATCCTTCCTGTAGCTGCTCAGACTCTGCTTCTCTGCCCCCAGCCAAGCTTATAGGCCTGCAGAGTGTCTAGTTTTGAAGATACAGACTCTGCTAAGCAAAAGTGAACAGGGCCAAACTGGGCTTATTTCGCTGTGAAAGTGACATTTAGGCACGGAGTTGGAAAACCTTGTCTGAACCCCTCCATCCTTCCTGTAGCTGCTCAGACTCTGCTTCTCTGCCCCCAGCCAAGCTTATAGGCCTGCAGAGTGTCTAGTTTTGAAGATACAGACTCTGCTAAGCAAAAGTGAACAGGGCCAAACTGGGCTTATTTCGCTGTGAAATTTCGATGTCACTTTCACAGCGAAATAAGCCCAGTTTGGCCCTGTTCACTTTTGCTTAGCAGAGTCTGTATCTTCAAAACTAGACACTCTGCAGGCCTATAAGCTTGGCTGGGGGCAGAGAAGCAGAGTCTGAGCAGCTACAGGAAGGATGGAGGGGTTCAGACAAGGTTTTCCAACTCCGTGCCTAAATGTCACTTTCACAGCGAAATAAGCCCAGTTTGGCCCTGTTCACTTTTGCTTAGCAGAGTCTGTATCTTCAAAACTAGACACTCTGCAGGCCTATAAGCTTGGCTGGGGGCAGAGAAGCAGAGTCTGAGCAGCTACAGGAAGGATGGAGGGGTTCAGACAAGGTTTTCCAACTCCGTGCCTAAATGTCACTTTCACAGCGAAATAAGCCCAGTTTGGCCCTGTTCACTTTTGCTTAGCAGAGTCTGTATCTTCAAAACTAGACACTCTGCAGGCCTATAAGCTTGGCTGGGGGCAGAGAAGCAGAGTCTGAGCAGCTACAGGAAGGATGGAGGGGTTCAGACAAGGTTTTCCAACTCCGTGCCTAAATGTCACTTTCACAGCGAAATAAGCCCAGTTTGGCCCTGTTCACTTTTGCTTAGCAGAGTCTGTATCTTCAAAACTAGACACTCTGCAGGCCTATAAGCTTGGCTGGGGGCAGAGAAGCAGAGTCTGAGCAGCTACAGGAAGGATGGAGGGGTTCAGACAAGGTTTTCCAACTCCGTGCCTAAATGTCACTTTCACAGCGAAATAAGCCCAGTTTGGCCCTGTTCACTTTTGCTTAGCAGAGTCTGTATCTTCAAAACTAGACACTCTGCAGGCCTATAAGCTTGGCTGGGGGCAGAGAAGCAGAGTCTGAGCAGCTACAGGAAGGATGGAGGGGTTCAGACAAGGTTTTCCAACTCCGTGCCTAAATGTCACTTTCACAGCGAAATAAGCCCAGTTTGGCCCTGTTCACTTTTGCTTAGCAGAGTCTGTATCTTCAAAACTAGACACTCTGCAGGCCTATAAGCTTGGCTGGGGGCAGAGAAGCAGAGTCTGAGCAGCTACAGGAAGGATGGAGGGGTTCAGACAAGGTTTTCCAACTCCGTGCCTAAATGTCACTTTCACAGCGAAATAAGCCCAGTTTGGCCCTGTTCACTTTTGCTTAGCAGAGTCTGTATCTTCAAAACTAGACACTCTGCAGGCCTATAAGCTTGGCTGGGGGCAGAGAAGCAGAGTCTGAGCAGCTACAGGAAGGATGGAGGGGTTCAGACAAGGTTTTCCAACTCCGTGCCTAAATGTCACTTTCACAGCGAAATAAGCCCAGTTTGGCCCTGTTCACTTTTGCTTAGCAGAGTCTGTATCTTCAAAACTAGACACTCTGCAGGCCTATAAGCTTGGCTGGGGGCAGAGAAGCAGAGTCTGAGCAGCTACAGGAAGGATGGAGGGGTTCAGACAAGGTTTTCCAACTCCGTGCCTAAATGTCACTTTCACAGCGAAATAAGCCCAGTTTGGCCCTGTTCACTTTTGCTTAGCAGAGTCTGTATCTTCAAAACTAGACACTCTGCAGGCCTATAAGCTTGGCTGGGGGCAGAGAAGCAGAGTCTGAGCAGCTACAGGAAGGATGGAGGGGTTCAGACAAGGTTTTCCAACTCCGTGCCTAAATGTCACTTTCACAGCGAAATAAGCCCAGTTTGGCCCTGTTCACTTTTGCTTAGCAGAGTCTGTATCTTCAAAACTAGACACTCTGCAGGCCTATAAGCTTGGCTGGGGGCAGAGAAGCAGAGTCTGAGCAGCTACAGGAAGGATGGAGGGGTTCAGACAAGGTTTTCCAACTCCGTGCCTAAATGTCACTTTCACAGCGAAATAAGCCCAGTTTGGCCCTGTTCACTTTTGCTTAGCAGAGTCTGTATCTTCAAAACTAGACACTCTGCAGGCCTATAAGCTTGGCTGGGGGCAGAGAAGCAGAGTCTGAGCAGCTACAGGAAGGATGGAGGGGTTCAGACAAGGTTTTCCAACTCCGTGCCTAAATGTCACTTTCACAGCGAAATAAGCCCAGTTTGGCCCTGTTCACTTTTGCTTAGCAGAGTCTGTATCTTCAAAACTAGACACTCTGCAGGCCTATAAGCTTGGCTGGGGGCAGAGAAGCAGAGTCTGAGCAGCTACAGGAAGGATGGAGGGGTTCAGACAAGGTTTTCCAACTCCGTGCCTAAATGTCACTTTCACAGCGAAATAAGCCCAGTTTGGCCCTGTTCACTTTTGCTTAGCAGAGTCTGTATCTTCAAAACTAGACACTCTGCAGGCCTATAAGCTTGGCTGGGGGCAGAGAAGCAGAGTCTGAGCAGCTACAGGAAGGATGGAGGGGTTCAGACAAGGTTTTCCAACTCCGTGCCTAAATGTCACTTTCACAGCGAAATAAGCCCAGTTTGGCCCTGTTCACTTTTGCTTAGCAGAGTCTGTATCTTCAAAACTAGACACTCTGCAGGCCTATAAGCTTGGCTGGGGGCAGAGAAGCAGAGTCTGAGCAGCTACAGGAAGGATGGAGGGGTTCAGACAAGGTTTTCCAACTCCGTGCCTAAATGTCACTTTCACAGCGAAATAAGCCCAGTTTGGCCCTGTTCACTTTTGCTTAGCAGAGTCTGTATCTTCAAAACTAGACACTATGCAGGCCTATAAGCTTGGCTGGGGGCAGAGAAGCAGAGTCTGAGCAGCTACAGGAAGGATGGAGGGGTTCAGACAAGGTTTCCAATATCAGCATCAGCCCAATATCAGCATCAGCCCAATATCAGCATCAGCCCAATATCAGCATCAGCCCAATATCAGCATCAGCCCAATATCAGCATCAGCCCAATATCAGCATCAGCCCAATATCAGCATCAGCCCAATATCAGCATCAGCCCAATATCAGCATCAGCCCAATATCAGCATCAGCCCAATATCAGCATCAGCCCAATATCAGCATCAGCCCAATATCAGCATCAGCCCAATATCAGCATCAGCCCAATATCAGCATCAGCCCAATATCAGCATCAGCCCAATATCAGCATCAGCCCAATATCAGCATCAGCCCAATATCAGCATCAGCCCAATATCAGCATCAGCCCAATATCAGCATCAGCCCAATATCAGCATCAGCCCAATATCAGCATCAGCCCAATATCAGCATCAGCCCAATATCAGCATCAGCCCAATATCAGCATCAGCCCAATATCAGCATCAGCCCAATATCAGCATCAGCCCAATATCAGCATCAGCCCAATATCAGCATCAGCCCAATATCAGCATCAGCCCAATATCAGCATCAGCCCAATATCAGCATCAGCCCAATATCAGCATCAGCCCAATATCAGCATCAGCCCAATATCAGCATCAGCCCAATATCAGCATCAGCCCAATATCAGCATCAGCCCAATATCAGCATCAGCCCAATATCAGCATCAGCCCAATATCAGCATCAGCCCAATATCAGCATCAGCCCAATATCAGCATCAGCCCAATATCAGCATCAGCCCAATATCAGCATCAGCCCAATATCAGCATCAGCCCAATATCAGCATCAGCCCAATATCAGCATCAGCCCTAGACACTCTGCAGGCCTATAAGCTTGGCTGGGGGCAGAGAAGCAGCCCAATATGATATAATATCAGCTGATGCTGATATTGGGCTGATGCTGATATTGGGCTGATGCTGATATTGGGCTGATGCTGATATTGGGCTGATGCTGATATTGGGCTGATGCTGATATTGGGCTGATGCTGATATTGGGCTGATGCTGATATTGGGCTGATGCTGATATTGGGCTGATGCTGATATTGGGCTGATGCTGATATTGGGCTGATGCTGATATTGGGCTGATGCTGATATTGGGCTGATGCTGATATTGGGCTGATGCTGATATTGGGCTGATGCTGATATTGGGCTGATGCTGATATTGGGCTGATGCTGATATTGGGCTGATGCTGATATTGGGCTGATGCTGATATTGGGCTGATGCTGATATTGGGCTGATGCTGATATTGGGCTGATGCTGATATTGGGCTGATGCTGATATTGGGCTGATGCTGATATTGGGCTGATGCTGATATTGGGCTGATGCTGATATTGGGCTGATGCTGATATTGGGCTGATGCTGATATTGGGCTGATGCTGATATTGGGCTGATGCTGATATTGGGCTGATGCTGATATTGGGCTGATGCTGATATTGGGCTGATGCTGATATTGGGCTGATGCTGATATTGGGCTGATGCTGATATTGGGCTGATGCTGATATTGGGCTGATGCTGATATTGGGCTGATGCTGATATTGGGCTGATGCTGATATTGGGCTGATGCTGATATTGGGCTGATGCTGATATTGGGCTGATGCTGATATTGGGCTGATGCTGATATTGGGCTGATGCTGATATTGGGCTGATGCTGATATTGGGCTGATGCTGATATTGGGCTGATGCTGATATTGGGCTGATGCTGATATTGGGCTGATGCTGATATTGGGCTGATGCTGATATTGGGCTGATGCTGATATTGGGCTGATGCTGATATTGGGCTGATGCTGATATTGGGCTGATGCTGATATTGGGCTGATGCTGATATTGGGCTGATGCTGATATTGGGCTGATGCTGATATTGGGCTGATGCTGATATTGGGCTGATGCTGATATTGGGCTGATGCTGATATTGGGCTGATGCTGATATTGGGCTGATGCTGATATTGGGCTGATGCTGATATTGGGCTGATGCTGATATTGGGCTGATGCTGATATTGGGCTGATGCTGATATTGGGCTGATGCTGATATTGGGCTGATGCTGATATTGGGCTGATGCTGATATTGGGCTGATGCTGATATTGGGCTGATGCTGATATTGGGCTGATGCTGATATTGGGCTGATGCTGATATTGGGCTGATGCTGATATTGGGCTGATGCTGATATTGGGCTGATGCTGATATTGGGCTGATGCTGATATTGGGCTGATGCTGATATTGGGCTGATGCTGATATTGGGCTGATGCTGATATTGGGCTGATGCTGATATTGGGCTGATGCTGATATTGGGCTGATGCTGATATTGGGCTGATGCTGATATTGGGCTGATGCTGATATTGGGCTGATGCTGATATTGGGCTGATGCTGATATTGGGCTGATGCTGATATTGGGCTGATGCTGATATTGGGCTGATGCTGATATTGGGCTGATGCTGATATTGGGCTGATGCTGATATTGGGCTGATGCTGATATTGGGCTGATGCTGATATTGGGCTGATGCTGATATTGGGCTGATGCTGATATTGGGCTGATGCTGATATTGGGCTGATGCTGATATTGGGCTGATGCTGATATTGGGCTGATGCTGATATTGGGCTGATGCTGATATTGGGCTGATGCTGATATTGGGCTGATGCTGATATTGGGCTGATGCTGATATTGGGCTGATGCTGATATTGGGCTGATGCTGATATTGGGCTGATGCTGATATTGGGCTGATGCTGATATTGGGCTGATGCTGATATTGGGCTGATGCTGATATTGGGCTGATGCTGATATTGGGCTGATGCTGATATTGGGCTGATGCTGATATTGGGCTGATGCTGATATTGGGCTGATGCTGATATTGGGCTGATGCTGATATTGGGCTGATGCTGATATTGGGCTGATGCTGATATTGGGCTGATGCTGATATTGGGCTGATGCTGATATTGGGCTGATGCTGATATTGGGCTGATGCTGATATTGGGCTGATGCTGATATTGGGCTGATATTGATATTGGGCTGATATAGGCCTGCAGAGTGTCTAGTTTTGAAGATACAGACTCTGCTAAGCAAAAGTGAACAGGGCCAAACTGGGCTTATTTCGCTGTGAAAGTGACATTTAGGCACGGACTTGGAAAACCTTGTCTGAACCCCTCCATCCTTCCTGTAGCTGCTCAGACTCTGCTTCTCTGCCCCCAGCCAAGCTTATAGGCCTGCAGAGTGTCTAGTTTTGAAGATACAGACTCTGCTAAGCAAAAGTGAACAGGGCCAAACTGGGCTTATTTCGCTGTGAAAGTGACATTTAGGCACGGAGTTGGAAAACCTTGTCTGAACCCCTCCATCCTTCCTGTAGCTGCTCAGACTCTGCTTCTCTGCCCCCAGCCAAGCTTATAGGCCTGCAGAGTGTCTAGTTTTGAAGATACAGACTCTGCTAAGCAAAAGTGAACAGGGCCAAACTGGGCTTATTTCGCTGTGAAAGTGACATTTAGGCACGGAGTTGGAAAACCTTGTCTGAACCCCTCCATCCTTCCTGTAGCTGCTCAGACTCTGCTTCTCTGCCCCCAGCCAAGCTTATAGGCCTGCAGAGTGTCTAGTTTTGAAGATACAGACTCTGCTAAGCAAAAGTGAACAGGGCCAAACTGGGCTTATTTCGCTGTGAAAGTGACATTTAGGCACGGAGTTGGAAAACCTTGTCTGAACCCCTCCATCCTTCCTGTAGCTGCTCAGACTCTGCTTCTCTGCCCCCAGCCAAGCTTATAGGCCTGCAGAGTGTCTAGTTTTGAAGATACAGACTCTGCTAAGCAAAAGTGAACAGGGCCAAACTGGGCTTATTTCGCTGTGAAAGTGACATTTAGGCACGGAGTTGGAAAACCTTGTCTGAACCCCTCCATCCTTCCTGTAGCTGCTCAGACTCTGCTTCTCTGCCCCCAGCCAAGCTTATAGGCCTGCAGAGTGTCTAGTTTTGAAGATACAGACTCTGCTAAGCAAAAGTGAACAGGGCCAAACTGGGCTTATTTCGCTGTGAAAGTGACATTTAGGCACGGAGTTGGAAAACCTTGTCTGAACCCCTCCATCCTTCCTGTAGCTGCTCAGACTCTGCTTCTCTGCCCCCAGCCAAGCTTATAGGCCTGCAGAGTGTCTAGTTTTGAAGATACAGACTCTGCTAAGCAAAAGTGAACAGGGCCAAACTGGGCTTATTTCGCTGTGAAAGTGACATTTAGGCACGGAGTTGGAAAACCTTGTCTGAACCCCTCCATCCTTCCTGTAGCTGCTCAGACTCTGCTTCTCTGCCCCCAGCCAAGCTTATAGGCCTGCAGAGTGTCTAGTTTTGAAGATACAGACTCTGCTAAGCAAAAGTGAACAGGGCCAAACTGGGCTTATTTCGCTGTGAAAGTGACATTTAGGCACGGAGTTGGAAAACCTTGTCTGAACCCCTCCATCCTTCCTGTAGCTGCTCAGACTCTGCTTCTCTGCCCCCAGCCAAGCTTATAGGCCTGCAGAGTGTCTAGTTTTGAAGATACAGACTCTGCTAAGCAAAAGTGAACAGGGCCAAACTGGGCTTATTTCGCTGTGAAAGTGACATTTAGGCACGGAGTTGGAAAACCTTGTCTGAACCCCTCCATCCTTCCTTTTTTTTGTGACCAACTTTTTATTTTGTTTTTTTAAAAGAACCCCGGGTTAGCACAGACATTACAGGAGAGGGAAACAACAATGATGCATACGTATAACATAATACATGTTTCTTTTTCTAACAAAACAAATAAAATGGAAACCAAAACAAAACGTGGCAATGGTGTTGGAACAGACAAAACATGGATGGATCAGACTTTGTTTACAGGGTCAAGTATTTGACCTAACGGAGTCCTGATTTAACCTTCTGTGCCGCTGTAAGTAGGGCTTGGATGGAATCTGTCCTTGCTCCCTGTGCTCGAGCACTGGAAGCCTCTAGACTCAAGACTTCATAAAATGATAATTTCCAACGGTGGATACTGAGGTTATGGGGCGGTTTCCATCTCATTACCAGCATCTTTTTTGCAGCTGTTAAACCAGCAAAAAGTACTCTCTTCTTGTGAAGTGATAGGCTTAGAGATGAATCGTCATTTAGTAACAGAATGTGTGGTAAACACGGTATGTTTGTCTCGAGTATATCAGACAGGAATAGTGCTACCTTTGCCCAAAAGGCTAAAACTCCTGGGCATTCCCACATCATGTGCACGAATGTTCCGATGGGTTTTTGCGGACATAGTGAGCATAGAGGGCTTTGTAGTATTTTAATTTGGCAGAGTTTCCTGGGTGTAGAATAAAATCTTAAAATCAATTTGTAATGGGTTAGTTGATTGTTGTAATTACGAGATGTTAGTGGAATATTATTCCATACGTTCTGCCAATTTATTCTGATATTGTAATCCTTTAGATCTATGTTCCATACAGTGATATTACCTGTAGTAACATTTAATTTTTCTTGTAATTTATTATATAACCCAGAAACAAAGCCGCTTTTAACATTTATACCACTCAAGACATTCATTAAAGGATGAACTGGTAATGGTTGGTTCCAGGGGACCCCATAAGTGCGCATCGCAGTACGCAACTGTAAATAAAAAAAGAAAGATGTACCAGGGAGATTATACATTTGTTTGAGCTCTTGAAAGGATCTGAGACCATATTCATTATATATATCTGATAATTTGTGGATACCTTGTCTTTGCCAATTCGGGAATATGATTGGTCTCTCACCCAACAGTAAGGAATTGTTCTCAAAAATAGGGGTATCTAGGTGCCATTTTGTATCCCACTGTCCCATTTTGGCGATATGTTTCCAGGCATAGATTGAGTGGGCTATAATTGGGCCAAATTTAGTGTGACAAGAGGTGTGTGAGAGACCAGAGAAGAGAATATCTTTAAAAGTATATGGAGATATTATATGTTTCTCCATGTTCACCCATGGTACATCGACATCATTGTGAAACCATCTTAACAGCGGTCTAAGCATAAAAGAGAAATAATACCTTTCGAAATTAGGGACCGATAATCCTCCTGCCTTCCTACTATTTTGGAGTGTAGAATTGCTGATTCGCGGATTTTGCTCATGCCATATGAATTTAAATACCAAGCCCTGCAGCTTCTCCCAGAATCCTGGGGGAGGTGGTAAATGAATCATGCTTATAAAGAAATTAATTTTGGGAAGTATATGGGTTTTTATCACAGAGAGCCTAGCTGAGAAGGAAATTAATAATAGAGACCAACGATGTAATTCATCTGTTATCACCTTCTTAAGACTCTTATAGTTTTTTGACACAATTTTATCAATGGATGAGTATATATCTATTCCCAGATATCTAAAACAAGAACCCACTGGTATTTCTATATCTAACTGGGGATTACTTATTGCTGTGTTTAATGGAAGTAAGGTTGATTTATTCAAATTTATCTTATAACCTGAAATAAAACTAAATGTTTTAAAGATACTTAAAACTGCAGGTAGAGACTGTGGTATGTTGTCAAGAAATAGTAACAAATCATCTGCATACAAAGAAATTGTATGATGTGTATTATTAACTGTTATTGGTTTTATTTGCTGACAATTTCTAATTCTTTGTGCTAAGGGTTCGAGAGATATTGCGAATAATAGTGCGGAGGCAGGACAGCCCTGCCTAACGCCACGTCTGATAGGGAAGGATGTGGAACTCTGATTAGATGTAATGACCATGGCCGTTGGATTATGGTACAATATTTTCAACATATTTATAAATGTGTCTCCGAATCCCATAGTTTCCATGGTATGCCATAGATAACCCCATTCCAGACGGTCAAAGGCCTTTTCGGCATCCAGGGACAACACCGCACATGGTGGTACTTTTGGAGCTTTGTCAATAATATGTAATAATCGTCTTAGATTGTCTGAAGCAAATCTTTGTTTGACAAATCCAGCTTGGTCTGGATGAACCAGTATTGACAGTGTTGTCTCTAGACGCCGAGCAAGGACCTTAGCATATAATTTTATGTCTCCATTAAGAAGGGACAGGGGGCGATAATTAGCACAGATGTTCCCATCCTTCCCCTTTTTCTGTAACAATGTAATAATTGCAGTACTGATATCTCTATTAAAACTCCCCTTCGTAATGGCAAATTGAAACATCTCAAGTAGGATTGGGCCCAGTTCGTTCCAAAAGGTCAAATACAGCTCTGGTGGAATACCATCGAACCCTGGTGATTTCCCCTGTTTCATTTCTTTAACTGCATCGTATAGTTCATCCAAGGTAAAAGGGGAATCCAATGAGGTTATTTGCTGTTCTGTTAATTTGGGTAGATTCAAGTTTTCGAAAAAGGAGTCTAAATCAGCTTTTGAGAATTGTGCTTCAGAAGAATAGAGTTGTTGATAAAAATATTTAAATTCCTGATTTATTTCAATCGGGTCATTTATAATCACACCCTCTTTATTTTTGATTGATGTAATATCTGCTTTTCGTTCATTATTTTGGATTGACCTAGTCAGTAGGAAACTTGGATTATTTCCATTCAAGTACTCCGTTTGTCTCGTTCTGTGAGCTAAAAACTCTGCTTTTTTTGCCAATAAGGCATTTAGTTCAGACTTCACTTTAGAGAGCTCCCTTTCCCTCACTTGGTCATAGTTATTTTGTTGCAATGCAGTTAATAATGCTTGTCTATTTTCCAAAGTGGATATTTCTTGGAGATGAGCTTTGTTACGTGCAGAAGCAAATGATATTGAATTATTGCGGATAAACCCTTTAGTTGCATCCCATAAGAATCTCACATCTGTGACACTGTTTTTATTAATATTAATGAAAAAAGTGAAGTCCGCTCTAAATTGCTCACAGAACGAGGAATCCTGCAATAACGTTAAATTAAATTTCCATCTTGTAGCACGTTTTGGACAATTTTCGAATATGAGTAGACACCGATTTGCATGGTGATCAGATAAGGACATGTTGGAAATGTCTGCCTTTTTAACACAACGAAGAATATTTGGGGTTATTAATATGTAGTCAATTCTTGTGTGTGTTTTATGTCTATTTGAAAAAAAGGTATATTGCTTTAGACTTGGATTATAATGTCTCCAAATGTCAATCAGTGAATGATTAGATACAAGATTTTTAAATGCAGTTGTGGATGGATTGCTTGTATTTGCACCTGATTTATCCAAGTCTGGTGATAACACTGCATTCATATCAGCACCAAAAATTATCCCACAGTCTGAATACTCTTGTAAAATCTTTGTTAATTGAGCATAGAAAGCAGAGTCATGGGTATTAGGGGCATATACTGATAACAGCAGAACCTCTTTGTCACAGAGAATACCTTTGACATAGGTAATTCTTCCGGCCGAGTCATTTCCTTTCTCAATAATATCAAATCTTAGCTTTGTGGATATTAGAATTAATACTCCTTTTGTTTTATTGGCGGCAGATGAGGAAGCTATGACCAGATATTTATTATTTTCTAATTTATCCAAATCTTGTGCCATTATGTGAGTTTCTTGGAGTAAAGCTATATCAATCCTTTTCCTATCCAAATATTCGAGACAGCTTCTATACTTGATATCATTATTTATTCCCTGTACATTCCATGAGAGTATGTTTATTTTTGCCATAATAGGCTGATGTTCTCTAAATATATTTTTGTTTTGGCCCTTGTTATTGTATATGGCTTAAATATATTCATGATAGAGTAACAAGGGGTTTCCATTCATATTGAATTGTTGAGACAAAGATTTAAGAACAAAAAAATAAATGGTATAATACGTAAACATCGTGGCACCCCTCCCCAATTGTAGTCTGGCATCAACCCATATCCCTCCCCCTACCCCTCCCTTCCCCACCCGAAGACGGTCACGTGGGCAGAACATCTTAGTGCTCATAGTCCACATAGCCACCTTCCAACCTCCCATTCTCTGCCTAATGCAGAGTTGTGACATGTTAGCTTGTCAGACAGCTCCCTCTGTTGGTCTCCCTATGTAGTTGGCTTGAACAAAATAATACAAAGTTAGGGGAAAGCCAACGGAGAATTTCTTTCTTTCTTTCTCCTCTTCTTCAAATACACTAAATTAAGCATGAACATAATGTAATGTGTGGTATTGCCATCGTCACACATGAATCATATAATGACAGCAACCAATACAGCATCAATGATAATAATACCAGCAACAAAGAAAATGCAACATGAATGGAAATACAGCGAACATGTCTATCATTGGTGCTGTCACTAATAAATAATACTAGTAATAATAAGGGAAATAATATGATAACAAAATTGTATAATCTAATGTACCGGCACAGATCATGTGACAACATAGGCACACACGCTCACTGACACACACACATGCTCACTGACTCTCTCACACACACACACACACACACACACACACACACACACACACACACACACACACACACACACACACACACACACACACACACACACACACACACACACACACACACACACACACACACACACACAATAGTGTAGATGACACACACACAAAAATAATAACACATTGGTGATATAAAATAAAAATAATACTCAAGAGAAGAAAAGAAAAGGGGGAAAAAAAGAGAAAAATAATGTCATTTTTAAACCCTTGGACCAGAAGAAAAACAAAACAAAACGTGAAACTAGAGAGGTCCGACCGTGTATCCATATTAGTCTTTAAAAAATAAGATTTTGCAGTCCGCAGTTAATATGCGTGGGATACTAGTCTCTAGTCGTCATACCTGTATTCAGCCTGTAGTGTATAATACATACTGTGTAGGCTACAGTAGTGACAGTCAGACTGTCAGGCTGTGGCTGCCTCGAGAGCCTCCACTGTGTCGTTGGCAGGTGGTGGTGGTGTTTCAGCCTCCGTTTCCAGCGTTGGTTTGATCTCAGTTGTGTAGAAGTTCATTGCCTCCGATGCATCAGTAAAGGAGTGGGTCTTGTCCTTGAAGGTGATGAGCATTTTTGCAGGAAAGACCACACCGTAGCGTAGATCCGTTTGGCGTAGGAGTGATCTGAGCTCATCAAAGGTAGATTGCTGCTTGCGTTGTTCTGCTGTAGCATCGCGGACAATACTGATCTTGTGTCCTTTATACTGCAGCTCACCTGAGCCAGCTTTTGCACCGGCGAGACGCACAATCTTCTGTCTTGTATCAGAGTTGTTTAGTTTGGCGATTAGGCATCGCGGCGTCTTGCCGTTCTTTGCTCCGATACGATGAGCAATATTTACAAAAGGTGGTGGACCTATTTCTTGACCAAAAAGATCACTCAGCATTCCATTTACAAACGATGTCGGATTGCCCATTTCAACATTTTCTGAGATTCCATATATTCTCACGTTCAGCTTTCTGCTGTAATTTTCGAGTGATTCCGTCTTCTGTTTCAATGAATGAACTTCCTCAGATAGCTTTTTATTCTCCTTCTCCAGTTGTGTCAGCCTTTCATCAGTCTCGTTGGCTGCCGTCTCGAGAGAGTCAATCTTGTCCACGCACAATGTTACTTTTTGTTGAATCTTACTTAGATTATCCTTAATAGGCTGTAGACTGGACTCCAGCCCCGATACTATTTCTTCACGTACTATTGTTCTCATGAGCGCGGCTAGCTCGGCGTTCTCCATTGTGAACTTTGTTTGGGCACGCGTGCCGGCCATGTATTAAACAAGAGCGATTAGGTAGTTTCGAACAGAACTAATTTCACAAGGAAAGAAGCTGATAAACGTGGAGAAACCAATTTAGCTTTCTGGTCTCTATGGGTTTAAAATAAAGATTATAATCGAGGGATTGCTGTGACTCGACGCAAACTGCCTTCAGTCCATGTCCTTCCTGTAGCTGCTCAGACTCTGCTTCTCTGCCCCCAGCCAAGCTTATAGGCCTGCAGAGTGTCTAGTTTTGAAGATACAGACTCTGCTAAGCAAAAGTGAACAGGGCCAAACTGGGCTTATTTCGCTGTGAAAGTGACATTTAGGCACGGAGTTGGAAAACCTTGTCTGAACCCCTCCATCCTTCCTGTAGCTGCTCAGACTCTGCTTCTCTGCCCCCAGCCAAGCTTATAGGCCTGCAGAGTGTCTAGTTTTGAAGATACAGACTCTGCTAAGCAAAAGTGAACAGGGCCAAACTGGGCTTATTTCGCTGTGAAAGTGACATTTAGGCACGGAGTTGGAAAACCTTGTCTGAACCCCTCCATCCTTCCTGTAGCTGCTCAGACTCTGCTTCTCTGCCCCCAGCCAAGCTTATAGGCCTGCAGAGTGTCTAGTTTTGAAGATACAGACTCTGCTAAGCAAAAGTGAACAGGGCCAAACTGGGCTTATTTCGCTGTGAAAGTGACATTTAGGCACGGAGTTGGAAAACCTTGTCTGAACCCCTCCATCCTTCCTGTAGCTGCTCAGACTCTGCTTCTCTGCCCCCAGCCAAGCTTATAGGCCTGCAGAGTGTCTAGTTTTGAAGATACAGACTCTGCTAAGCAAAAGTGAACAGGGCCAAACTGGGCATATTTCGCTGTGAAAGTGACATTTAGGCACGGAGTTGGAAAACCTTGTCTGAACCCCTCCATCCTTCCTGTAGCTGCTCAGACTCTGCTTCTCTGCCCCCAGCCAAGCTTATAGGCCTGCAGAGTGTCTAGTTTTGAAGATACAGACTCTGCTAAGCAAAAGTGAACAGGGCCAAACTGGGCTTATTTCGCTGTGAAAGTGACATTTAGGCACGGAGTTGGAAAACCTTGTCTGAACCCCTCCATCCTTCCTGTAGCTGCTCAGACTCTGCTTCTCTGCCCCCAGCCAAGCTTATAGGCCTGCAGAGTGTCTAGTTTTGAAGATACAGACTCTGCTAAGCAAAAGTGAACAGGGCCAAACTGGGCTTATTTCGCTGTGAAAGTGACATTTAGGCACGGAGTTGGAAAACCTTGTCTGAACCCCTCCATCCTTCCTGTAGCTGCTCAGACTCTGCTTCTCTGCCCCCAGCCAAGCTTATAGGCCTGCAGAGTGTCTAGTTTTGAAGATACAGACTCTGCTAAGCAAAAGTGAACAGGGCCAAACTGGGCTTATTTCGCTGTGAAAGTGACATTTAGGCACGGAGTTGGAAAACCTTGTCTGAACCCCTCCATCCTTCCTGTAGCTGCTCAGACTCTGCTTCTCTGCCCCCAGCCAAGCTTATAGGCCTGCAGAGTGTCTAGTTTTGAAGATACAGACTCTGCTAAGCAAAAGTGAACAGGGCCAAACTGGGCTTATTTCGCTGTGAAATTTCGATGTCACTTTCACAGCGAAATAAGCCCAGTTTGGCCCTGTTCACTTTTGCTTAGCAGAGTCTGTATCTTCAAAACTAGACACTCTGCAGGCCTATAAGCTTGGCTGGGGGCAGAGAAGCAGAGTCTGAGCAGCTACAGGAAGGATGGAGGGGTTCAGACAAGGTTTTCCAACTCCGTGCCTAAATGTCACTTTCACAGCGAAATAAGCCCAGTTTGGCCCTGTTCACTTTTGCTTAGCAGAGTCTGTATCTTCAAAACTAGACACTCTGCAGGCCTATAAGCTTGGCTGGGGGCAGAGAAGCAGAGTCTGAGCAGCTACAGGAAGGATGGAGGGGTTCAGACAAGGTTTTCCAACTCCGTGCCTAAATGTCACTTTCACAGCGAAATAAGCCCAGTTTGGCCCTGTTCACTTTTGCTTAGCAGAGTCTGTATCTTCAAAACTAGACACTCTGCAGGCCTATAAGCTTGGCTGGGGGCAGAGAAGCAGAGTCTGAGCAGCTACAGGAAGGATGGAGGGGTTCAGACAAGGTTTTCCAACTCCGTGCCTAAATGTCACTTTCACAGCGAAATAAGCCCAGTTTGGCCCTGTTCACTTTTGCTTAGCAGAGTCTGTATCTTCAAAACTAGACACTCTGCAGGCCTATAAGCTTGGCTGGGGGCAGAGAAGCAGAGTCTGAGCAGCTACAGGAAGGATGGAGGGGTTCAGACAAGGTTTTCCAACTCCGTGCCTAAATGTCACTTTCACAGCGAAATAAGCCCAGTTTGGCCCTGTTCACTTTTGCTTAGCAGAGTCTGTATCTTCAAAACTAGACACTCTGCAGGCCTATAAGCTTGGCTGGGGGCAGAGAAGCAGAGTCTGAGCAGCTACAGGAAGGATGGAGGGGTTCAGACAAGGTTTTCCAACTCCGTGCCTAAATGTCACTTTCACAGCGAAATAAGCCCAGTTTGGCCCTGTTCACTTTTGCTTAGCAGAGTCTGTATCTTCAAAACTAGACACTCTGCAGGCCTATAAGCTTGGCTGGGGGCAGAGAAGCAGAGTCTGAGCAGCTACAGGAAGGATGGAGGGGTTCAGACAAGGTTTTCCAACTCCGTGCCTAAATGTCACTTTCACAGCGAAATAAGCCCAGTTTGGCCCTGTTCACTTTTGCTTAGCAGAGTCTGTATCTTCAAAACTAGACACTCTGCAGGCCTATAAGCTTGGCTGGGGGCAGAGAAGCAGAGTCTGAGCAGCTACAGGAAGGATGGAGGGGTTCAGACAAGGTTTTCCAACTCCGTGCCTAAATGTCACTTTCACAGCGAAATAAGCCCAGTTTGGCCCTGTTCACTTTTGCTTAGCAGAGTCTGTATCTTCAAAACTAGACACTCTGCAGGCCTATAAGCTTGGCTGGGGGCAGAGAAGCAGAGTCTGAGCAGCTACAGGAAGGATGGAGGGGTTCAGACAAGGTTTTCCAACTCCGTGCCTAAATGTCACTTTCACAGCGAAATAAGCCCAGTTTGGCCCTGTTCACTTTTGCTTAGCAGAGTCTGTATCTTCAAAACTAGACACTCTGCAGGCCTATAAGCTTGGCTGGGGGCAGAGAAGCAGAGTCTGAGCAGCTACAGGAAGGATGGAGGGGTTCAGACAAGGTTTTCCAACTCCGTGCCTAAATGTCACTTTCACAGCGAAATAAGCCCAGTTTGGCCCTGTTCACTTTTGCTTAGCAGAGTCTGTATCTTCAAAACTAGACACTCTGCAGGCCTATAAGCTTGGCTGGGGGCAGAGAAGCAGAGTCTGAGCAGCTACAGGAAGGATGGAGGGGTTCAGACAAGGTTTTCCAACTCCGTGCCTAAATGTCACTTTCACAGCGAAATAAGCCCAGTTTGGCCCTGTTCACTTTTGCTTAGCAGAGTCTGTATCTTCAAAACTAGACACTCTGCAGGCCTATAAGCTTGGCTGGGGGCAGAGAAGCAGAGTCTGAGCAGCTACAGGAAGGATGGAGGGGTTCAGACAAGGTTTTCCAACTCCGTGCCTAAATGTCACTTTCACAGCGAAATAAGCCCAGTTTGGCCCTGTTCACTTTTGCTTAGCAGAGTCTGTATCTTCAAAACTAGACACTCTGCAGGCCTATAAGCTTGGCTGGGGGCAGAGAAGCAGAGTCTGAGCAGCTACAGGAAGGATGGAGGGGTTCAGACAAGGTTTTCCAACTCCGTGCCTAAATGTCACTTTCACAGCGAAATAAGCCCAGTTTGGCCCTGTTCACTTTTGCTTAGCAGAGTCTGTATCTTCAAAACTAGACACTCTGCAGGCCTATAAGCTTGGCTGGGGGCAGAGAAGCAGAGTCTGAGCAGCTACAGGAAGGATGGAGGGGTTCAGACAAGGTTTTCCAACTCCGTGCCTAAATGTCACTTTCACAGCGAAATAAGCCCAGTTTGGCCCTGTTCACTTTTGCTTAGCAGAGTCTGTATCTTCAAAACTAGACACTCTGCAGGCCTATAAGCTTGGCTGGGGGCAGAGAAGCAGAGTCTGAGCAGCTACAGGAAGGATGGAGGGGTTCAGACAAGGTTTTCCAACTCCGTGCCTAAATGTCACTTTCACAGCGAAATAAGCCCAGTTTGGCCCTGTTCACTTTTGCTTAGCAGAGTCTGTATCTTCAAAACTAGACACTCTGCAGGCCTATAAGCTTGGCTGGGGGCAGAGAAGCAGAGTCTGAGCAGCTACAGGAAGGATGGAGGGGTTCAGACAAGGTTTTCCAACTCCGTGCCTAAATGTCACTTTCACAGCGAAATAAGCCCAGTTTGGCCCTGTTCACTTTTGCTTAGCAGAGTCTGTATCTTCAAAACTAGACACTCTGCAGGCCTATAAGCTTGGCTGGGGGCAGAGAAGCAGAGTCTGAGCAGCTACAGGAAGGATGGAGGGGTTCAGACAAGGTTTTCCAACTCCGTGCCTAAATGTCACTTTCACAGCGAAATAAGCCCAGTTTGGCCCTGTTCACTTTTGCTTAGCAGAGTCTGTATCTTCAAAACTAGACACTCTGCAGGCCTATAAGCTTGGCTGGGGGCAGAGAAGCAGAGTCTGAGCAGCTACAGGAAGGATGGAGGGGTTCAGACAAGGTTTTCCAACTCCGTGCCTAAATGTCACTTTCACAGCGAAATAAGCCCAGTTTGGCCCTGTTCACTTTTGCTTAGCAGAGTCTGTATCTTCAAAACTAGACACTCTGCAGGCCTATAAGCTTGGCTGGGGGCAGAGAAGCAGAGTCTGAGCAGCTACAGGAAGGATGGAGGGGTTCAGACAAGGTTTTCCAACTCCGTGCCTAAATGTCACTTTCACAGCGAAATAAGCCCAGTTTGGCCCTGTTCACTTTTGCTTAGCAGAGTCTGTATCTTCAAAACTAGACACTCTGCAGGCCTATAAGCTTGGCTGGGGGCAGAGAAGCAGAGTCTGAGCAGCTACAGGAAGGATGGAGGGGTTCAGACAAGGTTTTCCAACTCCGTGCCTAAATGTCACTTTCACAGCGAAATAAGCCCAGTTTGGCCCTGTTCACTTTTGCTTAGCAGAGTCTGTATCTTCAAAACTAGACACTCTGCAGGCCTATAAGCTTGGCTGGGGGCAGAGAAGCAGAGTCTGAGCAGCTACAGGAAGGATGGAGGGGTTCAGACAAGGTTTTCCAAGTCCGTGCCTAAATCTCACTTTCACAGCGAAATAAGCCCAGTTTGGCCCTGTTCACTTTTGCTTAGCAGAGTCTGTATCTTCAAAACTAGACACTCTGCAGGCCTATATCAGCCCAATATCAATATCAGCCCAATATCAATATCAGCCCAATATCAGCATCAGCCCAATATCAGCATCAGCCCAATATCAGCATCAGCCCAATATCAGCATCAGCCCAATATCAGCATCAGCCCAATATCAGCATCAGCCCAATATCAGCATCAGCCCAATATCAGCATCAGCCCAATATCAGCATCAGCCCAATATCAGCATCAGCCCAATATCAGCATCAGCCCAATATCAGCATCAGCCCAATATCAGCATCAGCCCAATATCAGCATCAGCCCAATATCAGCATCAGCCCAATATCAGCATCAGCCCAATATCAGCATCAGCCCAATATCAGCATCAGCCCAATATCAGCATCAGCCCAATATCAGCATCAGCCCAATATCAGCATCAGCCCAATATCAGCATCAGCCCAATATCAGCATCAGCCCAATATCAGCATCAGCCCAATATCAGCATCAGCCCAATATCAGCATCAGCCCAATATCAGCATCAGCCCAATATCAGCATCAGCCCAATATCAGCATCAGCCCAATATCAGCATCAGCCCAATATCAGCATCAGCCCAATATCAGCATCAGCCCAATATCAGCATCAGCCCAATATCAGCATCAGCCCAATATCAGCATCAGCCCAATATCAGCATCAGCCCAATATCAGCATCAGCCCAATATCAGCATCAGCCCAATATCAGCATCAGCCCAATATCAGCATCAGCCCAATATCAGCATCAGCCCAATATCAGCATCAGCCCAATATCAGCATCAGCCCAATATCAGCATCAGCCCAATATCAGCATCAGCCCAATATCAGCATCAGCCCAATATCAGCATCAGCCCAATATCAGCATCAGCCCAATATCAGCATCAGCCCAATATCAGCATCAGCCCAATATCAGCATCAGCCCAATATCAGCATCAGCCCAATATCAGCATCAGCCCAATATCAGCATCAGCCCAATATCAGCATCAGCCCAATATCAGCATCAGCCCAATATCAGCATCAGCCCAATATCAGCATCAGCCCAATATCAGCATCAGCCCAATATCAGCGTCAGCCCAATATCAGCGTCAGCCCAATATCAGCATCAGCCCAATATCAGCATCAGCCCAATATCAGCATCAGCCCAATATCAGCATCAGCCCAATATCAGCATCAGCCCAATATCAGCATCAGCCCAATATCAGCATCAGCCCAATATCAGCATCAGCCCAATATCAGCATCAGCCCAATATCAGCATCAGCCCAATATCAGCATCAGCCCAATATCAGCATCAGCCCAATATCAGCATCAGCCCAATATCAGCATCAGCCCAATATCAGCATCAGCCCAATATCAGCATCAGCCCAATATCAGCATCAGCCCAATATCAGCATCAGCCCAATATCAGCATCAGCCCAATATCAGCATCAGCCCAATATCAGCATCAGCCCAATATCAGCATCAGCCCAATATCAGCATCAGCCCAATATCAGCATCAGCCCAATATCAGCATCAGCCCAATATCAGCATCAGCCCAATATCAGCATCAGCCCAATATCAGCATCAGCTGATATTATATCATATTGGGCTGCTTCTCTGCCCCCAGCCAAGCTTATAGGCCTGCAGAGTGTCTAGGGCTGATGCTGATATTGGGCTGATGCTGATATTGGGCTGATGCTGATATTGGGCTGATGCTGATATTGGGCTGATGCTGATATTGGGCTGATGCTGATATTGGGCTGATGCTGATATTGGGCTGATGCTGATATTGGGCTGATGCTGATATTGGGCTGATGCTGATATTGGGCTGATGCTGATATTGGGCTGATGCTGATATTGGGCTGATGCTGATATTGGGCTGATGCTGATATTGGGCTGATGCTGATATTGGGCTGATGCTGATATTGGGCTGATGCTGATATTGGGCTGATGCTGATATTGGGCTGATGCTGATATTGGGCTGATGCTGATATTGGGCTGATGCTGATATTGGGCTGATGCTGATATTGGGCTGATGCTGATATTGGGCTGATGCTGATATTGGGCTGATGCTGATATTGGGCTGATGCTGATATTGGGCTGATGCTGATATTGGGCTGATGCTGATATTGGGCTGATGCTGATATTGGGCTGATGCTGATATTGGGCTGATGCTGATATTGGGCTGATGCTGATATTGGGCTGATGCTGATATTGGGCTGATGCTGATATTGGGCTGATGCTGATATTGGGCTGATGCTGATATTGGGCTGATGCTGATATTGGGCTGATGCTGATATTGGGCTGATGCTGATATTGGGCTGATGCTGATATTGGGCTGATGCTGATATTGGGCTGATGCTGATATTGGGCTGATGCTGATATTGGGCTGATGCTGATATTGGGCTGATGCTGATATTGGGCTGATGCTGATATTGGGCTGATGCTGATATTGGGCTGATGCTGATATTGGGCTGATGCTGATATTGGGCTGATGCTGATATTGGGCTGATGCTGATATTGGGCTGATGCTGATATTGGGCTGATGCTGATATTGGGCTGATGCTGATATTGGGCTGATGCTGATATTGGGCTGATGCTGATATTGGGCTGATGCTGATATTGGGCTGATGCTGATATTGGGCTGATGCTGATATTGGGCTGATGCTGATATTGGGCTGATGCTGATATTGGGCTGATGCTGATATTGGGCTGATGCTGATATTGGGCTGATGCTGATATTGGGCTGATGCTGATATTGGGCTGATGCTGATATTGGGCTGATGCTGATATTGGGCTGATGCTGATATTGGGCTGATGCTGATATTGGGCTGATGCTGATATTGGGCTGATGCTGATATTGGGCTGATGCTGATATTGGGCTGATGCTGATATTGGGCTGATGCTGATATTGGGCTGATGCTGATATTGGGCTGATGCTGATATTGGGCTGATGCTGATATTGGGCTGATGCTGATATTGGGCTGATGCTGATATTGGGCTGATGCTGATATTGGGCTGATGCTGATATTGGGCTGATGCTGATATTGGGCTGATGCTGATATTGGGCTGATGCTGATATTGGGCTGATGCTGATATTGGGCTGATGCTGATATTGGGCTGATATTGATATTGGGCTGATATTGATATTGGGGCTGATATAGGCCTGCAGAGTGTCTAGTTTGAAGATACAGGACTCTGCTAAGCAAAAGTGAACAGGGCCAAACTGGGCTTATTTCGCTGTGAAAGTGACATTTAGGCACGGAGTTGGAAAACCTTGTCTGAACCCCTCCATCCTTCCCTGTAGCTGATCAGACTCTGCTTCTCTGCCCCCAGCCAAGCTTATGAGGCCTGCAGAGTGTCTAGTTTTGAAGATACAGACTCTGCTAAGCAAAAGTGAACAGGGCCAAACTGGGCTTATTTCGCTGTGAAAGTGACATTTAGGCACGGAGTTGGAAACCTTGTCTGAACCCCTCCATCCTTCCTGTAGCTGCTCAGACTCTGCTTCTCTGCCCCAGCCAAGCTTATAGGCCTGCAGAGTGTCTAGTTTTGAAGATACAGACTCTGCTAAGCAGAAAGTGAACAGGGCCAAACTGGGCTTATTTCGCTGTGAAAGTGACATTTAGGCACGGAGTTGGAAAACCTTGTCTGAACCCCTCCATCCTTCCTGTAGCTGCTCAGACTCTGCTTCTCTGCCCCCAGCCAAGCTTATAGGCCTGCAGAGTGTCTAGTTTTGAAGATACAGACTCTGCTAAGCAAAAGTGAACAGGGCCAAACTGGGCTTATTTCGCTGTGAAAGTGACATTTAGGCACGGAGTTGGAAAACCTTGTCTGAACCCCTCCATCCTTCCTGTAGCTGCTCAGACTCTGCTTCTCTGCCCCCAGCCAAGCTTATAGGCCTGCAGAGTGTCTAGTTTTGAAGATACAGACTCTGCTAAGCAAAAGTGAACAGGGCCAAACTGGGCTTATTTCGCTGTGAAAGTGACATTTAGGCACGGAGTTGGAAAACCTTGTCTGAACCCCTCCATCCTTCCTGTAGCTGCTCAGACTCTGCTTCTCTGCCCCCAGCCAAGCTTATAGGCCTGCAGAGTGTCTAGTTTTGAAGATACAGACCTGCTAAGCAAAAGTGAACAGGGCCAAACTGGGCTTATTTCGCTGTGAAAGTGACATTTAGGCACGGAGTTGGAAAACCTTGTCTGAACCCCTCCATCCTTCCTGTAGCTGCTCAGACTCTGCTTCTCTGCCCCAGCCAAGCTTATAGGCCTGCAGAGTGTCTAGTTTTGAGATACAGGACTCTGCTAAGCAAAAGTGAACAGGGCCAAACTGGGCTTATTTCGCTGTGAAAGTGACATTTAGGCACGGAGTTGGAAAACCTTGTCTGAACCCCTCCATCCTTCCTGTAGCTGCTCAGACTCCTGCTTCTCTGCCCCCAGCCAAGCTTATAGGCCTGCAGAGTGTCTAGTTTTGAAGATACAGACTCTGCTAAGCAAAAGTGAACAGGGGCCAAACTGGTCTTATTTCGCTGTGAAAGTGACATTTAGGCACGGAGTTGGAAAACCTTGTCTGAACCCCTCCATCCTTCCTGTAGCTGCTCAGACTCTGCTTCTCTGCCCCCAGCCAAGCTTATAGGCCTGCAGAGTGTCTAGTTTTGAAGATACAGACTCTGCTAAGCAAAAGTGAACAGGGCCAAACTGGGCTTATTTCGCTGTGAAAGTGACATTTAGGCACGGAGTTGGAAAACCTTGTCTGAACCCCTCCATCCTTCCTGTAGCTGCTCAGACTCTGCTTCTCTGCCCCCAGCCAAGCTTATAGGCCTGCAGAGTGTCTAGTTTTGAAGATACAGACTCTGCTAAGCAAAAGTGAACAGGGCCAAACTGGGCTTATTTCGCTGTGAAAGTGACATTTAGGCACGGAGTTGGAAAACCTTGTCTGAACCCTCCATCCTTCCTGTAGCTGCTCAGACTCTGCTTCTCTGCCCCCAGCCAAGCTTATAGGCCTGCAGAGTGTTCTAGTTTTGAAGATACAGACTCTGCTAAGCAAAAGTGAACAGGGCCAAACTGGGCTTATTTCGCTGTGAAAGTGACATTTAGGCACGGAGTTGGAAACCTTGTCTGAACCCCTCCATCCTTCCTGTAGCTGCTCAGACTCTGCTTCTCTGCCCCAGCCAAGCTTATAGGCCTGCAGAGTGTCTAGTTTTGAAGATACAGACTCTGCTAAGCAAAAGTGAACAGGGCCAAACTGGGCTTATTTCGCTGTGAAAGTGACATTTAGGCACGGAGTTGGAAAACCTTGTCTGAACCCCTCCATCCTTCCTGTAGCTGCTCAGACTCTGCTTCTCCTGCCCCCAGCCAAGCTTATAGGCCTGCAGAGTGTCTAGTTTTGAAGATACAGACTCTGCTAAGCAAAAGTGAACAGGGCCAAACTGGGCTTATTTCGCTTGTGAAAGTGACATTTAGGCACCGGAGTTGGAAAACCTTGTCTGAACCCCTCCATCCTTCCTGTAGCTGCTCAGACTCTGCTTCTCTGCCCCCAGCCAAGCTTATAGGCCTGCAGAGTGTCTAGTTTTGAAGATACAGACTCTGCTAAGCAAAAGTGAACAGGGCCAAACTGGGCTTATTTCGCTGTGAAAGTGACATTTAGGCACGGAGTTGGAAAACCTTGTCTGAACCCCTCCATCCTTCCTGTAGCTGCTCAGACTCTGCTTCTCTGCCCCCAGCCAAGCTTATAGGCCTGCAGAGTGTCTAGTTTTGAAGATACAGACTCTGCTAAGCAAAAGTGAACAGGGCCAAACTGGGCTTATTTCGCTGTGAAAGTGACATTTAGGCACGGAGTTGGAAAACCTTGTCTGAACCCCTCCATCCTTCCTGTAGCTGCTCAGACTCTGCTTCTCTGCCCCCAGCCAAGCTTATAGGCCTGCAGAGTGTCTAGTTTTGAAGATACAGACTCTGCTAAGCAAAAGTGAACAGGGCCAAACTGGGCTTATTTCGCTGTGAAAGTGACATTTAGGCACGGAGTTGGAAAACCTTGTCTGAACCCCTCCATCCTTCCTGTAGCTGCTCAGACTCTGCTTCTCTGCCCCCAGCCAAGCTTATAGGCCTGCAGAGTGTCTAGTTTTGAAGATACAGACTCTGCTAAGCAAAAGTGAACAGGGCCAAACTGGGCTTATTTCGCTGTGAAAGTGACATTTAGGCACGGAGTTGGAAAACCTTGTCTGAACCCCTCCATCCTTCCTGTAGCTGCTCAGACTCTGCTTCTCTGCCCCCAGCCAAGCTTATAGGCCTGCAGAGTGTCTAGTTTTGAAGATACAGACTCTGCTAAGCAAAAGTGAACAGGGCCAAACTGGGCTTATTTCGCTGTGAAAGTGACATTTAGGCACGGAGTTGGAAAACCTTGTCTGAACCCCTCCATCCTTCCTGTAGCTGCTCAGACTCTGCTTCTCTGCCCCCAGCCAAGCTTATAGGCCTGCAGAGTGTCTAGTTTTGAAGATACAGACTCTGCTAAGCAAAAGTGAACAGGGCCAAACTGGGCTTATTTCGCTGTGAAAGTGACATTTAGGCACGGAGTTGGAAAACCTTGTCTGAACCCCTCCATCCTTCCTGTAGCTGCTCAGACTCTGCTTCTCTGCCCCCAGCCAAGCTTATAGGCCTGCAGAGTGTCTAGTTTTGAAGATACAGACTCTGCTAAGCAAAAGTGAACAGGGCCAAACTGGGCTTATTTCGCTGTGAAAGTGACATTTAGGCACGGAGTTGGAAAACCTTGTCTGAACCCCTCCATCCTTCCTGTAGCTGCTCAGACTCTGCTTCTCTGCCCCCAGCCAAGCTTATAGGCCTGCAGAGTGTCTAGTTTTGAAGATACAGACTCTGCTAAGCAAAAGTGAACAGGGCCAAACTGGGCTTATTTCGCTGTGAAAGTGACATTTAGGCACGGAGTTGGAAAACCTTGTCTGAACCCCTCCATCCTTCCTGTAGCTGCTCAGACTCTGCTTCTCTGCCCCCAGCCAAGCTTATAGGCCTGCAGAGTGTCTAGTTTTGAAGATACAGACTCTGCTAAGCAAAAGTGAACAGGGCCAAACTGGGCTTATTTCGCTGTGAAAGTGACATTTAGGCACGGAGTTGGAAAACCTTGTCTGAACCCCTCCATCCTTCCTGTAGCTGCTCAGACTCTGCTTCTCTGCCCCCAGCCAAGCTTATAGGCCTGCAGAGTGTCTAGTTTTGAAGATACAGACTCTGCTAAGCAAAAGTGAACAGGGCCAAACTGGGCTTATTTCGCTGTGAAAGTGACATTTAGGCACGGAGTTGGAAAACCTTGTCTGAACCCCTCCATCCTTCCTGTAGCTGCTCAGACTCTGCTTCTCTGCCCCCAGCCAAGCTTATAGGCCTGCAGAGTGTCTAGTTTTGAAGATACAGACTCTGCTAAGCAAAAGTGAACAGGGCCAAACTGGGCTTATTTCGCTGTGAAAGTGACATTTAGGCACGGAGTTGGAAAACCTTGTCTGAACCCCTCCATCCTTCCTGTAGCTGCTCAGACTCTGCTTCTCTGCCCCCAGCCAAGCTTATAGGCCTGCAGAGTGTCTAGTTTTGAAGATACAGACTCTGCTAAGCAAAAGTGAACAGGGCCAAACTGGGCTTATTTCGCTGTGAAATTTCGATGTCACTTTCACAGCGAAATAAGCCCAGTTTGGCCCTGTTCACTTTTGCTTAGCAGAGTCTGTATCTTCAAAACTAGACACTCTGCAGGCCTATAAGCTTGGCTGGGGGCAGAGAAGCAGAGTCTGAGCAGCTACAGGAAGGATGGAGGGGTTCAGACAAGGTTTTCCAACTCCGTGCCTAAATGTCACTTTCACAGCGAAATAAGCCCAGTTTGGCCCTGTTCACTTTTGCTTAGCAGAGTCTGTATCTTCAAAACTAGACACTCTGCAGGCCTATAAGCTTGGCTGGGGGCAGAGAAGCAGAGTCTGAGCAGCTACAGGAAGGATGGAGGGGTTCAGACAAGGTTTTCCAACTCCGTGCCTAAATGTCACTTTCACAGCGAAATAAGCCCAGTTTGGCCCTGTTCACTTTTGCTTAGCAGAGTCTGTATCTTCAAAACTAGACACTCTGCAGGCCTATAAGCTTGGCTGGGGGCAGAGAAGCAGAGTCTGAGCAGCTACAGGAAGGATGGAGGGGTTCAGACAAGGTTTTCCAACTCCGTGCCTAAATGTCACTTTCACAGCGAAATAAGCCCAGTTTGGCCCTGTTCACTTTTGCTTAGCAGAGTCTGTATCTTCAAAACTAGACACTCTGCAGGCCTATAAGCTTGGCTGGGGGCAGAGAAGCAGAGTCTGAGCAGCTACAGGAAGGATGGAGGGGTTCAGACAAGGTTTTCCAACTCCGTGCCTAAATGTCACTTTCACAGCGAAATAAGCCCAGTTTGGCCCTGTTCACTTTTGCTTAGCAGAGTCTGTATCTTCAAAACTAGACACTCTGCAGGCCTATAAGCTTGGCTGGGGGCAGAGAAGCAGAGTCTGAGCAGCTACAGGAAGGATGGAGGGGTTCAGACAAGGTTTTCCAACTCCGTGCCTAAATGTCACTTTCACAGCGAAATAAGCCCAGTTTGGCCCTGTTCACTTTTGCTTAGCAGAGTCTGTATCTTCAAAACTAGACACTCTGCAGGCCTATAAGCTTGGCTGGGGGCAGAGAAGCAGAGTCTGAGCAGCTACAGGAAGGATGGAGGGGTTCAGACAAGGTTTTCCAACTCCGTGCCTAAATGTCACTTTCACAGCGAAATAAGCCCAGTTTGGCCCTGTTCACTTTTGCTTAGCAGAGTCTGTATCTTCAAAACTAGACACTCTGCAGGCCTATAAGCTTGGCTGGGGGCAGAGAAGCAGAGTCTGAGCAGCTACAGGAAGGATGGAGGGGTTCAGACAAGGTTTTCCAACTCCGTGCCTAAATGTCACTTTCACAGCGAAATAAGCCCAGTTTGGCCCTGTTCACTTTTGCTTAGCAGAGTCTGTATCTTCAAAACTAGACACTCTGCAGGCCTATAAGCTTGGCTGGGGGCAGAGAAGCAGAGTCTGAGCAGCTACAGGAAGGATGGAGGGGTTCAGACAAGGTTTTCCAACTCCGTGCCTAAATGTCACTTTCACAGCGAAATAAGCCCAGTTTGGCCCTGTTCACTTTTGCTTAGCAGAGTCTGTATCTTCAAAACTAGACACTCTGCAGGCCTATAAGCTTGGCTGGGGGCAGAGAAGCAGAGTCTGAGCAGCTACAGGAAGGATGGAGGGGTTCAGACAAGGTTTTCCAACTCCGTGCCTAAATGTCACTTTCACAGCGAAATAAGCCCAGTTTGGCCCTGTTCACTTTTGCTTAGCAGAGTCTGTATCTTCAAAACTAGACACTCTGCAGGCCTATAAGCTTGGCTGGGGGCAGAGAAGCAGAGTCTGAGCAGCTACAGGAAGGATGGAGGGGTTCAGACAAGGTTTTCCAACTCCGTGCCTAAATGTCACTTTCACAGCGAAATAAGCCCAGTTTGGCCCTGTTCACTTTTGCTTAGCAGAGTCTGTATCTTCAAAACTAGACACTCTGCAGGCCTATAAGCTTGGCTGGGGGCAGAGAAGCAGAGTCTGAGCAGCTACAGGAAGGATGGAGGGGTTCAGACAAGGTTTTCCAACTCCGTGCCTAAATGTCACTTTCACAGCGAAATAAGCCCAGTTTGGCCCTGTTCACTTTTGCTTAGCAGAGTCTGTATCTTCAAAACTAGACACTCTGCAGGCCTATAAGCTTGGCTGGGGGCAGAGAAGCAGAGTCTGAGCAGCTACAGGAAGGATGGAGGGGTTCAGACAAGGTTTTCCAACTCCGTGCCTAAATGTCACTTTCACAGCGAAATAAGCCCAGTTTGGCCCTGTTCACTTTTGCTTAGCAGAGTCTGTATCTTCAAAACTAGACACTCTGCAGGCCTATAAGCTTGGCTGGGGGCAGAGAAGCAGAGTCTGAGCAGCTACAGGAAGGATGGAGGGGTTCAGACAAGGTTTTCCAACTCCGTGCCTAAATGTCACTTTCACAGCGAAATAAGCCCAGTTTGGCCCTGTTCACTTTTGCTTAGCAGAGTCTGTATCTTCAAAACTAGACACTCTGCAGGCCTATAAGCTTGGCTGGGGGCAGAGAAGCAGAGTCTGAGCAGCTACAGGAAGGATGGAGGGGTTCAGACAAGGTTTTCCAACTCCGTGCCTAAATGTCACTTTCACAGCGAAATAAGCCCAGTTTGGCCCTGTTCACTTTTGCTTAGCAGAGTCTGTATCTTCAAAACTAGACACTCTGCAGGCCTATAAGCTTGGCTGGGGGCAGAGAAGCAGAGTCTGAGCAGCTACAGGAAGGATGGAGGGGTTCAGACAAGGTTTTCCAACTCCGTGCCTAAATGTCACTTTCACAGCGAAATAAGCCCAGTTTGGCCCTGTTCACTTTTGCTTAGCAGAGTCTGTATCTTCAAAACTAGACACTCTGCAGGCCTATAAGCTTGGCTGGGGGCAGAGAAGCAGAGTCTGAGCAGCTACAGGAAGGATGGAGGGGTTCAGACAAGGTTTTCCAACTCCGTGCCTAAATGTCACTTTCACAGCGAAATAAGCCCAGTTTGGCCCTGTTCACTTTTGCTTAGCAGAGTCTGTATCTTCAAAACTAGACACTCTGCAGGCCTATAAGCTTGGCTGGGGGCAGAGAAGCAGAGTCTGAGCAGCTACAGGAAGGATGGAGGGGTTCAGACAAGGTTTTCCAACTCCGTGCCTAAATGTCACTTTCACAGCGAAATAAGCCCAGTTTGGCCCTGTTCACTTTTGCTTAGCAGAGTCTGTATCTTCAAAACTAGACACTCTGCAGGCCTATAAGCTTGGCTGGGGGCAGAGAAGCAGAGTCTGAGCAGCTACAGGAAGGATGGAGGGGTTCAGACAAGGTTTTCCAACTCCGTGCCTAAATGTCACTTTCACAGCGAAATAAGCCCAGTTTGGCCCTGTTCACTTTTGCTTAGCAGAGTCTGTATCTTCAAAACTAGACACTCTGCAGGCCTATAAGCTTGGCTGGGGGCAGAGAAGCAGAGTCTGAGCAGCTACAGGAAGGATGGAGGGGTTCAGAAAAGGTTTTCCAACTCTGTGCCTAAATGTCACTTTCACAGCGAAATAAGCCCAGTTTGGCCCTGTTCACTTTTGCTTAGCAGAGTCTGTATCTTCAAAACTAGACACTCTGCAGGCCTATAAGCTTGGCTGGGGGCAGAGAAGCAGAGTCTGAGCAGCTACAGGAAGGATGGAGGGGTTCAGACAAGGTTTTCCAACTCCGTGCCTAAATGTCACTTTCACAGCGAAATAAGCCCAGTTTGGCCCTGTTCACTTTTGCTTAGCAGAGTCTGTATCTTCAAAACTAGACACTCTGCAGGCCTATAAGCTTGGCTGGGGGCAGAGAAGCAGAGTCTGAGCAGCTACAGGAAGGATGGAGGGGTTCAGACAAGGTTTTCCAAGTCCGTGCCTAAATGTCACTTTCACAGCGAAATAAGCCCAGTTTGGCCCTGTTCACTTTTGCTTAGCAGAGTCTGTATCTTCAAAACTAGACACTCTGCAGGCCTATATCAGCCCAATATCAATATCAGCCCAATATCAATATCAGCCCAATATCAATATCAGCCCAATATCAATATCAGCCCAATATCAATATCAGCCCAATATCAATATCAGCCCAATATCAATATCAGCCCAATATCAATATCAGCCCAATATCAATATCAGCCCAATATCAATATCAGCCCAATATCAATATCAGCCCAATATCAATATCAGCCCAATATCAATATCAGCCCAATATCAATATCAGCCCAATATCAATATCAGCCCAATATCAATATCAGCCCAATATCAATATCAGCCCAATATCAATATCAGCCCAATATCAATATCAGCCCAATATCAATATCAGCCCAATATCAATATCAGCCCAATATCAATATCAGCCCAATATCAATATCAGCCCAATATCAATATCAGCCCAATATCAATATCAGCCCAATATCAATATCAGCCCAATATCAGCATCAGCCCAATATCAGCATCAGCCCAATATCAGCATCAGCCCAATATCAGCATCAGCCCAATATCAGCATCAGCCCAATATCAGCATCAGCCCAATATCAGCATCAGCCCAATATCAGCATCAGCCCAATATCAGCATCAGCCCAATATCAGCATCAGCCCAATATCAGCATCAGCCCAATATCAGCATCAGCCCAATATCAGCATCAGCCCAATATCAGCATCAGCCCAATATCAGCATCAGCCCAATATCAGCATCAGCCCAATATCAGCATCAGCCCAATATCAGCATCAGCCCAATATCAGCATCAGCCCAATATCAGCATCAGCCCAATATCAGCATCAGCCCAATATCAGCATCAGCCCAATATCAGCATCAGCCCAATATCAGCATCAGCCCAATATCAGCATCAGCCCAATATCAGCATCAGCCCAATATCAGCATCAGCCCAATATCAGCATCAGCCCAATATCAGCATCAGCCCAATATCAGCATCAGCCCAATATCAGCATCAGCCCAATATCAGCATCAGCCCAATATCAGCATCAGCCCAATATCAGCATCAGCCCAATATCAGCATCAGCCCAATATCAGCATCAGCCCAATATCAGCATCAGCCCAATATCAGCATCAGCCCAATATCAGCATCAGCCCAATATCAGCATCAGCCCAATATCAGCATCAGCCCAATATCAGCATCAGCCCAATATCAGCATCAGCCCAATATCAGCATCAGCCCAATATCAGCATCAGCCCAATATCAGCATCAGCCCAATATCAGCATCAGCCCAATATCAGCATCAGCCCAATATCAGCATCAGCCCAATATCAGCATCAGCCCAATATCAGCATCAGCCCAATATCAGCATCAGCCCAATATCAGCATCAGCCCAATATCAGCATCAGCCCAATATCAGCATCAGCCCAATATCAGCATCAGCCCAATATCAGCATCAGCCCAATATCAGCATCAGCCCAATATCAGCATCAGCCCAATATCAGCATCAGCCCAATATCAGCATCAGCTGATATTATATCATATTGGGCTGCTTCTCTGCCCCCAGCCAAGCTTATAGGCCTGCAGAGTGTCTAGGGCTGATGCTGATATTGGGCTGATGCTGATATTGGGCTGATGCTGATATTGGGCTGATGCTGATATTGGGCTGATGCTGATATTGGGCTGATGCTGATATTGGGCTGATGCTGATATTGGGCTGATGCTGATATTGGGCTGATGCTGATATTGGGCTGATGCTGATATTGGGCTGATGCTGATATTGGGCTGATGCTGATATTGGGCTGATGCTGATATTGGGCTGATGCTGATATTGGGCTGATGCTGATATTGGGCTGATGCTGATATTGGGCTGATGCTGATATTGGGCTGATGCTGATATTGGGCTTATGCTGATATTGGGCTGATGCTGATATTGGGCTGATGCTGATATTGGGCTGATGCTGATATTGGGCTGATGCTGATATTGGGCTGATGCTGATATTGGGCTGATGCTGATATTGGGCTGATGCTGATATTGGGCTGATGCTGATATTGGGCTGATGCTGATATTGGGCTGATGCTGATATTGGGCTGATGCTGATATTGGGCTGATGCTGATATTGGGCTGATGCTGATATTGGGCTGATGCTGATATTGGGCTGATGCTGATATTGGGCTGATGCTGATATTGGGCTGATGCTGATATTGGGCTGATGCTGATATTGGGCTGATGCTGATATTGGGCTGATGCTGATATTGGGCTGATGCTGATATTGGGCTGATGCTGATATTGGGCTGATGCTGATATTGGGCTGATGCTGATATTGGGCTGATGCTGATATTGGGCTGATGCTGATATTGGGCTGATGCTGATATTGGGCTGATGCTGATATTGGGCTGATGCTGATATTGGGCTGATGCTGATATTGGGCTGATGCTGATATTGGGCTGATGCTGATATTGGGCTGATGCTGATATTGGGCTGATGCTGATATTGGGCTGATGCTGATATTGGGCTGATATTGATATTGGGCTGATATTGATATTGGGCTGATATAGGCCTGCAGAGTGTCTAGTTTTGAAGATACAGACTCTGCTAAGCAAAAGTGAACAGGGCCAAACTGGGCTTATTTCGCTGTGAAAGTGACATTTAGGCACGGACTTGGAAAACCTTGTCTGAACCCCTCCATCCTTCCTGTAGCTGCTCAGACTCTGCTTCTCTGCCCCCAGCCAAGCTTATAGGCCTGCAGAGTGTCTAGTTTTGAAGATACAGACTCTGCTAAGCAAAAGTGAACAGGGCCAAACTGGGCTTATTTCGCTGTGAAAGTGACATTTAGGCACGGAGTTGGAAAACCTTGTCTGAACCCCTCCATCCTTCCTGTAGCTGCTCAGACTCTGCTTCTCTGCCCCCAGCCAAGCTTATAGGCCTGCAGAGTGTCTAGTTTTGAAGATACAGACTCTGCTAAGCAAAAGTGAACAGGGCCAAACTGGGCTTATTTCGCTGTGAAAGTGACATTTAGGCACGGAGTTGGAAAACCTTGTCTGAACCCCTCCATCCTTCCTGTAGCTGCTCAGACTCTGCTTCTCTGCCCCCAGCCAAGCTTATAGGCCTGCAGAGTGTCTAGTTTTGAAGATACAGACTCTGCTAAGCAAAAGTGAACAGGGCCAAACTGGGCTTATTTCGCTGTGAAAGTGACATTTAGGCACGGAGTTGGAAAACCTTGTCTGAACCCCTCCATCCTTCCTGTAGCTGCTCAGACTCTGCTTCTCTGCCCCCAGCCAAGCTTATAGGCCTGCAGAGTGTCTAGTTTTGAAGATACAGACTCTGCTAAGCAAAAGTGAACAGGGCCAAACTGGGCTTATTTCGCTGTGAAAGTGACATTTAGGCACGGAGTTGGAAAACCTTGTCTGAACCCCTCCATCCTTCCTGTAGCTGCTCAGACTCTGCTTCTCTGCCCCCAGCCAAGCTTATAGGCCTGCAGAGTGTCTAGTTTTGAAGATACAGACTCTGCTAAGCAAAAGTGAACAGGGCCAAACTGGGCTTATTTCGCTGTGAAAGTGACATTTAGGCACGGAGTTGGAAAACCTTGTCTGAACCCCTCCATCCTTCCTGTAGCTGCTCAGACTCTGCTTCTCTGCCCCCAGCCAAGCTTATAGGCCTGCAGAGTGTCTAGTTTTGAAGATACAGACTCTGCTAAGCAAAAGTGAACAGGGCCAAACTGGGCTTATTTCGCTGTGAAAGTGACATTTAGGCACGGAGTTGGAAAACCTTGTCTGAACCCCTCCATCCTTCCTGTAGCTGCTCAGACTCTGCTTCTCTGCCCCCAGCCAAGCTTATAGGCCTGCAGAGTGTCTAGTTTTGAAGATACAGACTCTGCTAAGCAAAAGTGAACAGGGCCAAACTGGGCTTATTTCGCTGTGAAAGTGACATTTAGGCACGGAGTTGGAAAACCTTGTCTGAACCCCTCCATCCTTCCTGTAGCTGCTCAGACTCTGCTTCTCTGCCCCCAGCCAAGCTTATAGGCCTGCAGAGTGTCTAGTTTTGAAGATACAGACTCTGCTAAGCAAAAGTGAACAGGGCCAAACTGGGCTTATTTCGCTGTGAAAGTGACATTTAGGCACGGAGTTGGAAAACCTTGTCTGAACCCCTCCATCCTTCCTGTAGCTGCTCAGACTCTGCTTCTCTGCCCCCAGCCAAGCTTATAGGCCTGCAGAGTGTCTAGTTTTGAAGATACAGACTCTGCTAAGCAAAAGTGAACAGGGCCAAACTGGGCTTATTTCGCTGTGAAAGTGACATTTAGGCACGGAGTTGGAAAACCTTGTCTGAACCCCTCCATCCTTCCTGTAGCTGCTCAGACTCTGCTTCTCTGCCCCCAGCCAAGCTTATAGGCCTGCAGAGTGTCTAGTTTTGAAGATACAGACTCTGCTAAGCAAAAGTGAACAGGGCCAAACTGGGCTTATTTCGCTGTGAAAGTGACATTTAGGCACGGAGTTGGAAAACCTTGTCTGAACCCCTCCATCCTTCCTGTAGCTGCTCAGACTCTGCTTCTCTGCCCCCAGCCAAGCTTATAGGCCTGCAGAGTGTCTAGTTTTGAAGATACAGACTCTGCTAAGCAAAAGTGAACAGGGCCAAACTGGGCTTATTTCGCTGTGAAAGTGACATTTAGGCACGGAGTTGGAAAACCTTGTCTGAACCCCTCCATCCTTCCTGTAGCTGCTCAGACTCTGCTTCTCTGCCCCCAGCCAAGCTTATAGGCCTGCAGAGTGTCTAGTTTTGAAGATACAGACTCTGCTAAGCAAAAGTGAACAGGGCCAAACTGGGCTTATTTCGCTGTGAAAGTGACATTTAGGCACGGAGTTGGAAAACCTTGTCTGAACCCCTCCATCCTTCCTGTAGCTGCTCAGACTCTGCTTCTCTGCCCCCAGCCAAGCTTATAGGCCTGCAGAGTGTCTAGTTTTGAAGATACAGACTCTGCTAAGCAAAAGTGAACAGGGCCAAACTGGGCTTATTTCGCTGTGAAAGTGACATTTAGGCACGGAGTTGGAAAACCTTGTCTGAACCCCTCCATCCTTCCTGTAGCTGCTCAGACTCTGCTTCTCTGCCCCCAGCCAAGCTTATAGGCCTGCAGAGTGTCTAGTTTTGAAGATACAGACTCTGCTAAGCAAAAGTGAACAGGGCCAAACTGGGCTTATTTCGCTGTGAAAGTGACATTTAGGCACGGAGTTGGAAAACCTTGTCTGAACCCCTCCATCCTTCCTGTAGCTGCTCAGACTCTGCTTCTCTGCCCCCAGCCAAGCTTATAGGCCTGCAGAGTGTCTAGTTTTGAAGATACAGACTCTGCTAAGCAAAAGTGAACAGGGCCAAACTGGGCTTATTTCGCTGTGAAAGTGACATTTAGGCACGGAGTTGGAAAACCTTGTCTGAACCCCTCCATCCTTCCTGTAGCTGCTCAGACTCTGCTTCTCTGCCCCCAGCCAAGCTTATAGGCCTGCAGAGTGTCTAGTTTTGAAGATACAGACTCTGCTAAGCAAAAGTGAACAGGGCCAAACTGGGCTTATTTCGCTGTGAAAGTGACATTTAGGCACGGAGTTGGAAAACCTTGTCTGAACCCCTCCATCCTTCCTGTAGCTGCTCAGACTCTGCTTCTCTGCCCCCAGCCAAGCTTATAGGCCTGCAGAGTGTCTAGTTTTGAAGATACAGACTCTGCTAAGCAAAAGTGAACAGGGCCAAACTGGGCTTATTTCGCTGTGAAAGTGACATTTAGGCACGGAGTTGGAAAACCTTGTCTGAACCCCTCCATCCTTCCTGTAGCTGCTCAGACTCTGCTTCTCTGCCCCCAGCCAAGCTTATAGGCCTGCAGAGTGTCTAGTTTTGAAGATACAGACTCTGCTAAGCAAAAGTGAACAGGGCCAAACTGGGCTTATTTCGCTGTGAAAGTGACATTTAGGCACGGAGTTGGAAAACCTTGTCTGAACCCCTCCATCCTTCCTGTAGCTGCTCAGACTCTGCTTCTCTGCCCCCAGCCAAGCTTATAGGCCTGCAGAGTGTCTAGTTTTGAAGATACAGACTCTGCTAAGCAAAAGTGAACAGGGCCAAACTGGGCTTATTTCGCTGTGAAAGTGACATTTAGGCACGGAGTTGGAAAACCTTGTCTGAACCCCTCCATCCTTCCTGTAGCTGCTCAGACTCTGCTTCTCTGCCCCCAGCCAAGCTTATAGGCCTGCAGAGTGTCTAGTTTTGAAGATACAGACTCTGCTAAGCAAAAGTGAACAGGGCCAAACTGGGCTTATTTCGCTGTGAAAGTGACATTTAGGCACGGAGTTGGAAAACCTTGTCTGAACCCCTCCATCCTTCCTGTAGCTGCTCAGACTCTGCTTCTCTGCCCCCAGCCAAGCTTATAGGCCTGCAGAGTGTCTAGTTTTGAAGATACAGACTCTGCTAAGCAAAAGTGAACAGGGCCAAACTGGGCTTATTTCGCTGTGAAAGTGACATTTAGGCACGGAGTTGGAAAACCTTGTCTGAACCCCTCCATCCTTCCTGTAGCTGCTCAGACTCTGCTTCTCTGCCCCCAGCCAAGCTTATAGGCCTGCAGAGTGTCTAGTTTTGAAGATACAGACTCTGCTAAGCAAAAGTGAACAGGGCCAAACTGGGCTTATTTCGCTGTGAAAGTGACATTTAGGCACGGAGTTGGAAAACCTTGTCTGAACCCCTCCATCCTTCCTGTAGCTGCTCAGACTCTGCTTCTCTGCCCCCAGCCAAGCTTATAGGCCTGCAGAGTGTCTAGTTTTGAAGATACAGACTCTGCTAAGCAAAAGTGAACAGGGCCAAACTGGGCTTATTTCGCTGTGAAAGTGACATTTAGGCACGGAGTTGGAAAACCTTGTCTGAACCCCTCCATCCTTCCTGTAGCTGCTCAGACTCTGCTTCTCTGCCCCCAGCCAAGCTTATAGGCCTGCAGAGTGTCTAGTTTTGAAGATACAGACTCTGCTAAGCAAAAGTGAACAGGGCCAAACTGGGCTTATTTCGCTGTGAAAGTGACATTTAGGCACGGAGTTGGAAAACCTTGTCTGAACCCCTCCATCCTTCCTGTAGCTGCTCAGACTCTGCTTCTCTGCCCCCAGCCAAGCTTATAGGCCTGCAGAGTGTCTAGTTTTGAAGATACAGACTCTGCTAAGCAAAAGTGAACAGGGCCAAACTGGGCTTATTTCGCTGTGAAAGTGACATTTAGGCACGGAGTTGGAAAACCTTGTCTGAACCCCTCCATCCTTCCTGTAGCTGCTCAGACTCTGCTTCTCTGCCCCCAGCCAAGCTTATAGGCCTGCAGAGTGTCTAGTTTTGAAGATACAGACTCTGCTAAGCAAAAGTGAACAGGGCCAAACTGGGCTTATTTCGCTGTGAAAGTGACATTTAGGCACGGAGTTGGAAAACCTTGTCTGAACCCCTCCATCCTTCCTGTAGCTGCTCAGACTCTGCTTCTCTGCCCCCAGCCAAGCTTATAGGCCTGCAGAGTGTCTAGTTTTGAAGATACAGACTCTGCTAAGCAAAAGTGAACAGGGCCAAACTGGGCTTATTTCGCTGTGAAAGTGACATTTAGGCACGGAGTTGGAAAACCTTGTCTGAACCCCTCCATCCTTCCTGTAGCTGCTCAGACTCTGCTTCTCTGCCCCCAGCCAAGCTTATAGGCCTGCAGAGTGTCTAGTTTTGAAGATACAGACTCTGCTAAGCAAAAGTGAACAGGGCCAAACTGGGCTTATTTCGCTGTGAAAGTGACATTTAGGCACGGAGTTGGAAAACCTTGTCTGAACCCCTCCATCCTTCCTGTAGCTGCTCAGACTCTGCTTCTCTGCCCCCAGCCAAGCTTATAGGCCTGCAGAGTGTCTAGTTTTGAAGATACAGACTCTGCTAAGCAAAAGTGAACAGGGCCAAACTGGGCTTATTTCGCTGTGAAAGTGACATTTAGGCACGGAGTTGGAAAACCTTGTCTGTAACCCCTCCATCCTTCCTGTAGCTGCTCAGACTCTGCTTCTCTGCCCCCAGCCAAGCTTATAGGCCTGCAGAGTGTCTAGTTTTGAAGATACAGACTCTGCTAAGCAAAAGTGAACAGGGCCAAACTGGGCTTATTTCGCTGTGAAAGTGACATTTAGGCACGGAGTTGGAAAACCTTGTCTGAACCCCTCCATCCTTCCTGTAGCTGCTCAGACTCTGCTTCTCTGCCCCCAGCCAAGCTTATAGGCCTGCAGAGTGTCTAGTTTTGAAGATACAGACTCTGCTAAGCAAAAGTGAACAGGGCCAAACTGGGCTTATTTCGCTGTGAAAGTGACATTTAGGCACGGAGTTGGAAAACCTTGTCTGAACCCCTCCATCCTTCCTGTAGCTGCTCAGACTCTGCTTCTCTGCCCCCAGCCAAGCTTATAGGCCTGCAGAGTGTCTAGTTTTGAAGATACAGACTCTGCTAAGCAAAAGTGAACAGGGCCAAACTGGGCTTATTTCGCTGTGAAAGTGACATTTAGGCACGGAGTTGGAAAACCTTGTCTGAACCCCTCCATCCTTCCTGTAGCTGCTCAGACTCTGCTTCTCTGCCCCCAGCCAAGCTTATAGGCCTGCAGAGTGTCTAGTTTTGAAGATACAGACTCTGCTAAGCAAAAGTGAACAGGGCCAAACTGGGCTTATTTCGCTGTGAAAGTGACATTTAGGCACGGAGTTGGAAAACCTTGTCTGAACCCCTCCATCCTTCCTGTAGCTGCTCAGACTCTGCTTCTCTGCCCCCAGCCAAGCTTATAGGCCTGCAGAGTGTCTAGTTTTGAAGATACAGACTCTGCTAAGCAAAAGTGAACAGGGCCAAACTGGGCTTATTTCGCTGTGAAAGTGACATTTAGGCACGGAGTTGGAAAACCTTGTCTGAACCCCTCCATCCTTCCTGTAGCTGCTCAGACTCTGCTTCTCTGCCCCCAGCCAAGCTTATAGGCCTGCAGAGTGTCTAGTTTTGAAGATACAGACTCTGCTAAGCAAAAGTGAACAGGGCCAAACTGGGCTTATTTCGCTGTGAAAGTGACATTTAGGCACGGAGTTGGAAAACCTTGTCTGAACCCCTCCATCCTTCCTGTAGCTGCTCAGACTCTGCTTCTCTGCCCCCAGCCAAGCTTATAGGCCTGCAGAGTGTCTAGTTTTGAAGATACAGACTCTGCTAAGCAAAAGTGAACAGGGCCAAACTGGGCTTATTTCGCTGTGAAAGTGACATTTAGGCACGGAGTTGGAAAACCTTGTCTGAACCCCTCCATCCTTCCTGTAGCTGCTCAGACTCTGCTTCTCTGCCCCCAGCCAAGCTTATAGGCCTGCAGAGTGTCTAGTTTTGAAGATACAGACTCTGCTAAGCAAAAGTGAACAGGGCCAAACTGGGCTTATTTCGCTGTGAAAGTGACATTTAGGCACGGAGTTGGAAAACCTTGTCTGAACCCCTCCATCCTTCCTGTAGCTGCTCAGACTCTGCTTCTCTGCCCCCAGCCAAGCTTATAGGCCTGCAGAGTGTCTAGTTTTGAAGATACAGACTCTGCTAAGCAAAAGTGAACAGGGCCAAACTGGGCTTATTTCGCTGTGAAAGTGACATTTAGGCACGGAGTTGGAAAACCTTGTCTGAACCCCTCCATCCTTCCTGTAGCTGCTCAGACTCTGCTTCTCTGCCCCCAGCCAAGCTTATAGGCCTGCAGAGTGTCTAGTTTTGAAGATACAGACTCTGCTAAGCAAAAGTGAACAGGGCCAAACTGGGCTTATTTCGCTGTGAAAGTGACATTTAGGCACGGAGTTGGAAAACCTTGTCTGAACCCCTCCATCCTTCCTGTAGCTGCTCAGACTCTGCTTCTCTGCCCCCAGCCAAGCTTATAGGCCTGCAGAGTGTCTAGTTTTGAAGATACAGACTCTGCTAAGCAAAAGTGAACAGGGCCAAACTGGGCTTATTTCGCTGTGAAAGTGACATTTAGGCACGGAGTTGGAAAACCTTGTCTGAACCCCTCCATCCTTCCTGTAGCTGCTCAGACTCTGCTTCTCTGCCCCCAGCCAAGCTTATAGGCCTGCAGAGTGTCTAGTTTTGAAGATACAGACTCTGCTAAGCAAAAGTGAACAGGGCCAAACTGGGCTTATTTCGCTGTGAAAGTGACATTTAGGCACGGAGTTGGAAAACCTTGTCTGAACCCCTCCATCCTTCCTGTAGCTGCTCAGACTCTGCTTCTCTGCCCCCAGCCAAGCTTATAGGCCTGCAGAGTGTCTAGTTTTGAAGATACAGACTCTGCTAAGCAAAAGTGAACAGGGCCAAACTGGGCTTATTTCGCTGTGAAAGTGACATTTAGGCACGGAGTTGGAAAACCTTGTCTGAACCCCTCCATCCTTCCTGTAGCTGCTCAGACTCTGCTTCTCTGCCCCCAGCCAAGCTTATAGGCCTGCAGAGTGTCTAGTTTTGAAGATACAGACTCTGCTAAGCAAAAGTGAACAGGGCCAAACTGGGCTTATTTCGCTGTGAAAGTGACATTTAGGCACGGAGTTGGAAAACCTTGTCTGAACCCCTCCATCCTTCCTGTAGCTGCTCAGACTCTGCTTCTCTGCCCCCAGCCAAGCTTATAGGCCTGCAGAGTGTCTAGTTTTGAAGATACAGACTCTGCTAAGCAAAAGTGAACAGGGCCAAACTGGGCTTATTTCGCTGTGAAAGTGACATTTAGGCACGGAGTTGGAAAACCTTGTCTGAACCCCTCCATCCTTCCTGTAGCTGCTCAGACTCTGCTTCTCTGCCCCCAGCCAAGCTTATAGGCCTGCAGAGTGTCTAGTTTTGAAGATACAGACTCTGCTAAGCAAAAGTGAACAGGGCCAAACTGGGCTTATTTCGCTGTGAAATTTCGATGTCACTTTCACAGCGAAATAAGCCCAGTTTGGCCCTGTTCACTTTTGCTTAGCAGAGTCTGTATCTTCAAAACTAGACACTCTGCAGGCCTATAAGCTTGGCTGGGGGCAGAGAAGCAGAGTCTGAGCAGCTACAGGAAGGATGGAGGGGTTCAGACAAGGTTTTCCAACTCCGTGCCTAAATGTCACTTTCACAGCGAAATAAGCCCAGTTTGGCCCTGTTCACTTTTGCTTAGCAGAGTCTGTATCTTCAAAACTAGACACTCTGCAGGCCTATAAGCTTGGCTGGGGGCAGAGAAGCAGAGTCTGAGCAGCTACAGGAAGGATGGAGGGGTTCAGACAAGGTTTTCCAACTCCGTGCCTAAATGTCACTTTCACAGCGAAATAAGCCCAGTTTGGCCCTGTTCACTTTTGCTTAGCAGAGTCTGTATCTTCAAAACTAGACACTCTGCAGGCCTATAAGCTTGGCTGGGGGCAGAGAAGCAGAGTCTGAGCAGCTACAGGAAGGATGGAGGGGTTCAGACAAGGTTTTCCAACTCCGTGCCTAAATGTCACTTTCACAGCGAAATAAGCCCAGTTTGGCCCTGTTCACTTTTGCTTAGCAGAGTCTGTATCTTCAAAACTAGACACTCTGCAGGCCTATAAGCTTGGCTGGGGGCAGAGAAGCAGAGTCTGAGCAGCTACAGGAAGGATGGAGGGGTTCAGACAAGGTTTTCCAACTCCGTGCCTAAATGTCACTTTCACAGCGAAATAAGCCCAGTTTGGCCCTGTTCACTTTTGCTTAGCAGAGTCTGTATCTTCAAAACTAGACACTCTGCAGGCCTATAAGCTTGGCTGGGGGCAGAGAAGCAGAGTCTGAGCAGCTACAGGAAGGATGGAGGGGTTCAGACAAGGTTTTCCAACTCCGTGCCTAAATGTCACTTTCACAGCGAAATAAGCCCAGTTTGGCCCTGTTCACTTTTGCTTAGCAGAGTCTGTATCTTCAAAACTAGACACTCTGCAGGCCTATAAGCTTGGCTGGGGGCAGAGAAGCAGAGTCTGAGCAGCTACAGGAAGGATGGAGGGGTTCAGACAAGGTTTTCCAACTCCGTGCCTAAATGTCACTTTCACAGCGAAATAAGCCCAGTTTGGCCCTGTTCACTTTTGCTTAGCAGAGTCTGTATCTTCAAAACTAGACACTCTGCAGGCCTATAAGCTTGGCTGGGGGCAGAGAAGCAGAGTCTGAGCAGCTACAGGAAGGATGGAGGGGTTCAGACAAGGTTTTCCAACTCCGTGCCTAAATGTCACTTTCACAGCGAAATAAGCCCAGTTTGGCCCTGTTCACTTTTGCTTAGCAGAGTCTGTATCTTCAAAACTAGACACTCTGCAGGCCTATAAGCTTGGCTGGGGGCAGAGAAGCAGAGTCTGAGCAGCTACAGGAAGGATGGAGGGGTTCAGACAAGGTTTTCCAACTCCGTGCCTAAATGTCACTTTCACAGCGAAATAAGCCCAGTTTGGCCCTGTTCACTTTTGCTTAGCAGAGTCTGTATCTTCAAAACTAGACACTCTGCAGGCCTATAAGCTTGGCTGGGGGCAGAGAAGCAGAGTCTGAGCAGCTACAGGAAGGATGGAGGGGTTCAGACAAGGTTTTCCAACTCCGTGCCTAAATGTCACTTTCACAGCGAAATAAGCCCAGTTTGGCCCTGTTCACTTTTGCTTAGCAGAGTCTGTATCTTCAAAACTAGACACTCTGCAGGCCTATAAGCTTGGCTGGGGGCAGAGAAGCAGAGTCTGAGCAGCTACAGGAAGGATGGAGGGGTTCAGACAAGGTTTTCCAACTCCGTGCCTAAATGTCACTTTCACAGCGAAATAAGCCCAGTTTGGCCCTGTTCACTTTTGCTTAGCAGAGTCTGTATCTTCAAAACTAGACACTCTGCAGGCCTATAAGCTTGGCTGGGGGCAGAGAAGCAGAGTCTGAGCAGCTACAGGAAGGATGGAGGGGTTCAGACAAGGTTTTCCAACTCCGTGCCTAAATGTCACTTTCACAGCGAAATAAGCCCAGTTTGGCCCTGTTCACTTTTGCTTAGCAGAGTCTGTATCTTCAAAACTAGACACTCTGCAGGCCTATAAGCTTGGCTGGGGGCAGAGAAGCAGAGTCTGAGCAGCTACAGGAAGGATGGAGGGGTTCAGACAAGGTTTTCCAACTCCGTGCCTAAATGTCACTTTCACAGCGAAATAAGCCCAGTTTGGCCCTGTTCACTTTTGCTTAGCAGAGTCTGTATCTTCAAAACTAGACACTCTGCAGGCCTATAAGCTTGGCTGGGGGCAGAGAAGCAGAGTCTGAGCAGCTACAGGAAGGATGGAGGGGTTCAGACAAGGTTTTCCAACTCCGTGCCTAAATGTCACTTTCACAGCGAAATAAGCCCAGTTTGGCCCTGTTCACTTTTGCTTAGCAGAGTCTGTATCTTCAAAACTAGACACTCTGCAGGCCTATAAGCTTGGCTGGGGGCAGAGAAGCAGAGTCTGAGCAGCTACAGGAAGGATGGAGGGGTTCAGACAAGGTTTTCCAACTCCGTGCCTAAATGTCACTTTCACAGCGAAATAAACCCAGTTTGGCCCTGTTCACTTTTGCTTAGCAGAGTCTGTATCTTCAAAACTAGACACTCTGCAGGCCTATAAGCTTGGCTGGGGGCAGAGAAGCAGAGTCTGAGCAGCTACAGGAAGGATGGAGGGGTTCAGACAAGGTTTTCCAAGTCCGTGCCTAAATGTCACTTTCACAGCGAAATAAGCCCAGTTTGGCCCTGTTCACTTTTGCTTAGCAGAGTCTGTATCTTCAAAACTAGACACTCTGCAGGCCTATATCAGCCCAATATCAATATCAGCCCAATATCAATATCAGCCCAATATCAGCATCAGCCCAATATCAGCATCAGCCCAATATCAGCATCAGCCCAATATCAGCATCAGCCCAATATCAGCATCAGCCCAATATCAGCATCAGCCCAATATCAGCATCAGCCCAATATCAGCATCAGCCCAATATCAGCATCAGCCCAATATCAGCATCAGCCCAATATCAGCATCAGCCCAATATCAGCATCAGCCCAATATCAGCATCAGCCCAATATCAGCATCAGCCCAATATCAGCATCAGCCCAATATCAGCATCAGCCCAATATCAGCATCAGCCCAATATCAGCATCAGCCCAATATCAGCATCAGCCCAATATCAGCATCAGCCCAATATCAGCATCAGCCCAATATCAGCATCAGCCCAATATCAGCATCAGCCCAATATCAGCATCAGCCCAATATCAGCATCAGCCCAATATCAGCATCAGCCCAATATCAGCATCAGCCCAATATCAGCATCAGCCCAATATCAGCATCAGCCCAATATCAGCATCAGCCCAATATCAGCATCAGCCCAATATCAGCATCAGCCCAATATCAGCATCAGCCCAATATCAGCATCAGCCCAATATCAGCATCAGCCCAATATCAGCATCAGCCCAATATCAGCATCAGCCCAATATCAGCATCAGCCCAATATCAGCATCAGCCCAATATCAGCATCAGCCCAATATCAGCATCAGCCCAATATCAGCATCAGCCCAATATCAGCATCAGCCCAATATCAGCATCAGCCCAATATCAGCATCAGCCCAATATCAGCATCAGCCCAATATCAGCATCAGCCCAATATCAGCATCAGCCCAATATCAGCATCAGCCCAATATCAGCATCAGCCCAATATCAGCATCAGCCCAATATCAGCATCAGCCCAATATCAGCATCAGCCCAATATCAGCATCAGCCCAATATCAGCATCAGCCCAATATCAGCATCAGCCCAATATCAGCATCAGCCCAATATCAGCATCAGCCCAATATCAGCATCAGCCCAATATCAGCATCAGCCCAATATCAGCATCAGCCCAATATCAGCATCAGCCCAATATCAGCATCAGCCCAATATCAGCATCAGCCCAATATCAGCATCAGCCCAATATCAGCATCAGCCCAATATCAGCATCAGCCCAATATCAGCATCAGCCCAATATCAGCATCAGCCCAATATCAGCATCAGCCCAATATCAGCATCAGCCCAATATCAGCATCAGCCCAATATCAGCATCAGCCCAATATCAGCATCAGCCCAATATCAGCATCAGCCCAATATCAGCATCAGCCCAATATCAGCATCAGCCCAATATCAGCATCAGCCCAATATCAGCATCAGCCCAATATCAGCATCAGCCCAATATCAGCATCAGCCCAATATCAGCATCAGCCCAATATCAGCATCAGCCCAATATCAGCATCAGCCCAATATCAGCATCAGCCCAATATCAGCATCAGCCCAATATCAGCATCAGCCCAATATCAGCATCAGCCCAATATCAGCATCAGCCCAATATCAGCATCAGCCCAATATCAGCATCAGCCCAATATCAGCATCAGCTGATATTATATCATATTGGGCTGCTTCTCTGCCCCCAGCCAAGCTTATAGGCCTGCAGAGTGTCTAGGGCTGATGCTGATATTGGGCTGATGCTGATATTGGGCTGATGCTGATATTGGGCTGATGCTGATATTGGGCTGATGCTGATATTGGGCTGATGCTGATATTGGGCTGATGCTGATATTGGGCTGATGCTGATATTGGGCTGATGCTGATATTGGGCTGATGCTGATATTGGGCTGATGCTGATATTGGGCTGATGCTGATATTGGGCTGATGCTGATATTGGGCTGATGCTGATATTGGGCTGATGCTGATATTGGGCTGATGCTGATATTGGGCTGATGCTGATATTGGGCTGATGCTGATATTGGGCTGATGCTGATATTGGGCTGATGCTGATATTGGGCTGATGCTGATATTGGGCTGATGCTGATATTGGGCTGATGCTGATATTGGGCTGATGCTGATATTGGGCTGATGCTGATATTGGGCTGATGCTGATATTGGGCTGATGCTGATATTGGGCTGATGCTGATATTGGGCTGATGCTGATATTGGGCTGATGCTGATATTGGGCTGATGCTGATATTGGGCTGATGCTGATATTGGGCTGATGCTGATATTGGGCTGATGCTGATATTGGGCTGATGCTGATATTGGGCTGATGCTGATATTGGGCTGATGCTGATATTGGGCTGATGCTGATATTGGGCTGATGCTGATATTGGGCTGATGCTGATATTGGGCTGATGCTGATATTGGGCTGATGCTGATATTGGGCTGATGCTGATATTGGGCTGATGCTGATATTGGGCTGATGCTGATATTGGGCTGATGCTGATATTGGGCTGATGCTGATATTGGGCTGATGCTGATATTGGGCTGATGCTGATATTGGGCTGATGCTGATATTGGGCTGATGCTGATATTGGGCTGATGCTGATATTGGAAACCTTGTCTGAACCCCTCCATCCTTCCTGTACCTGCTCAGACTCTGCTTCTCTGCCCCCAGCCAAGCTTATAGGCCTGCAGAGTGTCTAGTTTTGAAGATACAGACTCTGCTAAGCAAAAGTGAACAGGGCCAAACTGGGCTTATTTCGCTGTGAAAGTGACATTTAGGCACGGAGTTGGAAAACCTTGTCTGAACCCCTCCATCCTTCCTGTAGCTGCTCAGACTCTGCTTCTCTGCCCCCAGCCAAGCTTATAGGCCTGCAGAGTGTCTAGTTTTGAAGATACAGACTCTGCTAAGCAAAAGTGAACAGGGCCAAACTGGGCTTATTTCGCTGTGAAAGTGACATTTAGGCACGGAGTTGGAAAACCTTGTCTGAACCCCTCCATCCTTCCTGTAGCTGCTCAGACTCTGCTTCTCTGCCCCCAGCCAAGCTTATAGGCCTGCAGAGTGTCTAGTTTTGAAGATACAGACTCTGCTAAGCAAAAGTGAACAGGGCCAAACTGGGCTTATTTCGCTGTGAAAGTGACATTTAGGCACGGAGTTGGAAAACCTTGTCTGAACCCCTCCATCCTTCCTGTAGCTGCTCAGACTCTGCTTCTCTGCCCCCAGCCAAGCTTATAGGCCTGCAGAGTGTCTAGTTTTGAAGATACAGACTCTGCTAAGCAAAAGTGAACAGGGCCAAACTGGGCTTATTTCGCTGTGAAAGTGACATTTAGGCACGGAGTTGGAAAACCTTGTCTGAACCCCTCCATCCTTCCTGTAGCTGCTCAGACTCTGCTTCTCTGCCCCCAGCCAAGCTTATAGGCCTGCAGAGTGTCTAGTTTTGAAGATACAGACTCTGCTAAGCAAAAGTGAACAGGGCCAAACTGGGCTTATTTCGCTGTGAAAGTGACATTTAGGCACGGAGTTGGAAAACCTTGTCTGAACCCCTCCATCCTTCCTGTAGCTGCTCAGACTCTGCTTCTCTGCCCCCAGCCAAGCTTATAGGCCTGCAGAGTGTCTAGTTTTGAAGATACAGACTCTGCTAAGCAAAAGTGAACAGGGCCAAACTGGGCTTATTTCGCTGTGAAAGTGACATTTAGGCACGGAGTTGGAAAACCTTGTCTGAACCCCTCCATCCTTCCTGTAGCTGCTCAGACTCTGCTTCTCTGCCCCCAGCCAAGCTTATAGGCCTGCAGAGTGTCTAGTTTTGAAGATACAGACTCTGCTAAGCAAAAGTGAACAGGGCCAAACTGGGCTTATTTCGCTGTGAAAGTGACATTTAGGCACGGAGTTGGAAAACCTTGTCTGAACCCCTCCATCCTTCCTGTAGCTGCTCAGACTCTGCTTCTCTGCCCCCAGCCAAGCTTATAGGCCTGCAGAGTGTCTAGTTTTGAAGATACAGACTCTGCTAAGCAAAAGTGAACAGGGCCAAACTGGGCTTATTTCGCTGTGAAAGTGACATTTAGGCACGGAGTTGGAAAACCTTGTCTGAACCCCTCCATCCTTCCTGTAGCTGCTCAGACTCTGCTTCTCTGCCCCCAGCCAAGCTTATAGGCCTGCAGAGTGTCTAGTTTTGAAGATACAGACTCTGCTAAGCAAAAGTGAACAGGGCCAAACTGGGCTTATTTCGCTGTGAAATTTCGATGTCACTTTCACAGCGAAATAAGCCCAGTTTGGCCCTGTTCACTTTTGCTTAGCAGAGTCTGTATCTTCAAAACTAGACACTCTGCAGGCCTATAAGCTTGGCTGGGGGCAGAGAAGCAGAGTCTGAGCAGCTACAGGAAGGATGGAGGGGTTCAGACAAGGTTTTCCAACTCCGTGCCTAAATGTCACTTTCACAGCGAAATAAGCCCAGTTTGGCCCTGTTCACTTTTGCTTAGCAGAGTCTGTATCTTCAAAACTAGACACTCTGCAGGCCTATAAGCTTGGCTGGGGGCAGAGAAGCAGAGTCTGAGCAGCTACAGGAAGGATGGAGGGGTTCAGACAAGGTTTTCCAACTCCGTGCCTAAATGTCACTTTCACAGCGAAATAAGCCCAGTTTGGCCCTGTTCACTTTTGCTTAGCAGAGTCTGTATCTTCAAAACTAGACACTCTGCAGGCCTATAAGCTTGGCTGGGGGCAGAGAAGCAGAGTCTGAGCAGCTACAGGAAGGATGGAGGGGTTCAGACAAGGTTTTCCAACTCCGTGCCTAAATGTCACTTTCACAGCGAAATAAGCCCAGTTTGGCCCTGTTCACTTTTGCTTAGCAGAGTCTGTATCTTCAAAACTAGACACTCTGCAGGCCTATAAGCTTGGCTGGGGGCAGAGAAGCAGAGTCTGAGCAGCTACAGGAAGGATGGAGGGGTTCAGACAAGGTTTTCCAACTCCGTGCCTAAATGTCACTTTCACAGCGAAATAAGCCCAGTTTGGCCCTGTTCACTTTTGCTTAGCAGAGTCTGTATCTTCAAAACTAGACACTCTGCAGGCCTATAAGCTTGGCTGGGGGCAGAGAAGCAGAGTCTGAGCAGCTACAGGAAGGATGGAGGGGTTCAGACAAGGTTTTCCAACTCCGTGCCTAAATGTCACTTTCACAGCGAAATAAGCCCAGTTTGGCCCTGTTCACTTTTGCTTAGCAGAGTCTGTATCTTCAAAACTAGACACTCTGCAGGCCTATAAGCTTGGCTGGGGGCAGAGAAGCAGAGTCTGAGCAGCTACAGGAAGGATGGAGGGGTTCAGACAAGGTTTTCCAACTCCGTGCCTAAATGTCACTTTCACAGCGAAATAAGCCCAGTTTGGCCCTGTTCACTTTTGCTTAGCAGAGTCTGTATCTTCAAAACTAGACACTCTGCAGGCCTATAAGCTTGGCTGGGGGCAGAGAAGCAGAGTCTGAGCAGCTACAGGAAGGATGGAGGGGTTCAGACAAGGTTTTCCAACTCCGTGCCTAAATGTCACTTTCACAGCGAAATAAGCCCAGTTTGGCCCTGTTCACTTTTGCTTAGCAGAGTCTGTATCTTCAAAACTAGACACTCTGCAGGCCTATAAGCTTGGCTGGGGGCAGAGAAGCAGAGTCTGAGCAGCTACAGGAAGGATGGAGGGGTTCAGACAAGGTTTTCCAACTCCGTGCCTAAATGTCACTTTCACAGCGAAATAAGCCCAGTTTGGCCCTGTTCACTTTTGCTTAGCAGAGTCTGTATCTTCAAAACTAGACACTCTGCAGGCCTATAAGCTTGGCTGGGGGCAGAGAAGCAGAGTCTGAGCAGCTACAGGAAGGATGGAGGGGTTCAGACAAGGTTTTCCAACTCCGTGCCTAAATGTCACTTTCACAGCGAAATAAGCCCAGTTTGGCCCTGTTCACTTTTGCTTAGCAGAGTCTGTATCTTCAAAACTAGACACTCTGCAGGCCTATAAGCTTGGCTGGGGGCAGAGAAGCAGAGTCTGAGCAGCTACAGGAAGGATGGAGGGGTTCAGACAAGGTTTTCCAACTCCGTGCCTAAATGTCACTTTCACAGCGAAATAAGCCCAGTTTGGCCCTGTTCACTTTTGCTTAGCAGAGTCTGTATCTTCAAAACTAGACACTCTGCAGGCCTATAAGCTTGGCTGGGGGCAGAGAAGCAGAGTCTGAGCAGCTACAGGAAGGATGGAGGGGTTCAGACAAGGTTTTCCAACTCCGTGCCTAAATGTCACTTTCACAGCGAAATAAGCCCAGTTTGGCCCTGTTCACTTTTGCTTAGCAGAGTCTGTATCTTCAAAACTAGACACTCTGCAGGCCTATAAGCTTGGCTGGGGGCAGAGAAGCAGAGTCTGAGCAGCTACAGGAAGGATGGAGGGGTTCAGACAAGGTTTTCCAACTCCGTGCCTAAATGTCACTTTCACAGCGAAATAAGCCCAGTTTGGCCCTGTTCACTTTTGCTTAGCAGAGTCTGTATCTTCAAAACTAGACACTCTGCAGGCCTATAAGCTTGGCTGGGGGCAGAGAAGCAGAGTCTGAGCAGCTACAGGAAGGATGGAGGGGTTCAGACAAGGTTTTCCAAGTCCGTGCCTAAATGTCACTTTCACAGCGAAATAAGCCCAGTTTGGCCCTGTTCACTTTTGCTTAGCAGAGTCTGTATCTTCAAAACTAGACACTCTGCAGGCCTATATCAGCCCAATATCAATATCAGCCCAATATCAATATCAGCCCAATATCAGCATCAGCCCAATATCAGCATCAGCCCAATATCAGCATCAGCCCAATATCAGCATCAGCCCAATATTAGCATCAGCCCAATATCAGCATCAGCCCAATATCAGCATCAGCCCAATATCAGCATCAGCCCAATATCAGCATCAGCCCAATATCAGCATCAGCCCAATATCAGCATCAGCCCAATATCAGCATCAGCCCAATATCAGCATCAGCCCAATATCAGCATCAGCCCAATATCAGCATCAGCCCAATATCAGCATCAGCCCAATATCAGCATCAGCCCAATATCAGCATCAGCCCAATATCAGCATCAGCCCAATATCAGCATCAGCCCAATATCAGCATCAGCCCAATATCAGCATCAGCCCAATATCAGCATCAGCCCAATATCAGCATCAGCCAAATATCAGCATCAGCCCAATATCAGCATCAGCCCAATATCAGCATCAGCCCAATATCAGCATCAGCCCAATATCAGCATCAGCCCAATATCAGCATCAGCCCAATATCAGCATCAGCCCAATATCAGCATCAGCCCAATATCAGCATCAGCCCAATATCAGCATCAGCCCAATATCAGCATCAGCCCAATATCAGCATCAGCCCAATATCAGCATCAGCCCAATATCAGCATCAGCCCAATATCAGCATCAGCTGATATTATATCATATTGGGCTGCTTCTCTGCCCCCAGCCAAGCTTATAGGCCTGCAGAGTGTCTAGGGCTGATGCTGATATTGGGCTGATGCTGATATTGGGCTGATGCTGATATTGGGCTGATGCTGATATTGGGCTGATGCTGATATTGGGCTGATGCTGATATTGGGCTGATGCTGATATTGGGCTGATGCTGATATTGGGCTGATGCTGATATTGGGCTGATGCTGATATTGGGCTGATGCTGATATTGGGCTGATGCTGATATTGGACTGATGCTGATATTGGGCTGATGCTGATATTGGGCTGATGCTGATATTGGGCTGATGCTGATATTGGGCTGATGCTGATATTGGGCTGATGCTGATATTGGGCCGATGCTGATATTGGGCCGATGCTGATATTGGGCCGATGCTGATATTGGGCTGATGCTGATATTGGGCTGATGCTGATATTGGGCTGATGCTGATATTGGGCTGATGCTGATATTGGGCTGATGCTGATATTGGGCTGATGCTGATATTGGGCTGATGCTGATATTGGGCTGATGCTGATATTGGGCTGATGCTGATATTGGGCTGATGCTGATATTGGGCTGATGCTGATATTGGGCTGATGCTGATATTGGGCTGATGCTGATATTGGGCTGATGCTGATATTGGGCTGATGCTGATATTGGGCTGATGCTGATATTGGGCTGATGCTGATATTGGGCTGATGCTGATATTGGGCTGATGCTGATATTGGGCTGATGCTGATATTGGGCTGATGCTGATATTGGGCTGATGCTGATATTGGGCTGATGCTGATATTGGGCTGATGCTGATATTGGGCTGATGCTGATATTGGGCTGATGCTGATATTGGGCTGATGCTGATATTGGGCTGATGCTGATATTGGGCTGATGCTGATATTGGGCTGATGCTGATATTGGGCTGATGCTGATATTGGGCTGATGCTGATATTGGGCTGATGCTGATATTGGGCTGATGCTGATATTGGGCTGATGCTGATATTGGGCTGATGCTGATATTGGGCTGATGCTGATATTGGGCTGATGCTGATATTGGGCTGATGCTGATATTGGGCTGATGCTGATATTGGGCTGATGCTGATATTGGGCTGATGCTGATATTGGGCTGATGCTGATATTGGGCTGATGCTGATATTGGGCTGATGCTGATATTGGGCTGATGCTGATATTGGGCTGATGCTGATATTGGGCTGATGCTGATATTGGGCTGATGCTGATATTGGGCTGATGCTGATATTGGGCTGATGCTGATATTGGGCTGATGCTGATATTGGGCTGATGCTGATATTGGGCTGATGCTGATATTGGGCTGATGCTGATATTGGGCTGATGCTGATATTGGGCTGATGCTGATATTGGGCTGATGCTGATATTGGGCTGATGCTGATATTGGGCTGATGCTGATATTGGGCTGATGCTGATATTGGGCTGATATTGATATTGGGCTGATATTGATATTGGGCTGATATAGGCCTGCAGAGTGTCTAGTTTTGAAGATACAGACTCTGCTAAGCAAAAGTGAACAGGGCCAAACTGGGCTTATTTCGCTGTGAAAGTGACATTTAGGCACGGACTTGGAAAACCTTGTCTGAACCCCTCCATCCTTCCTGTAGCTGCTCAGACTCTGCTTCTCTGCCCCCAGCCAAGCTTATAGGCCTGCAGAGTGTCTAGTTTTGAAGATACAGACTCTGCTAAGCAAAAGTGAACAGGGCCAAACTGGGCTTATTTCGCTGTGAAAGTGACATTTAGGCACGGAGTTGGAAAACCTTGTCTGAACCCCTCCATCCTTCCTGTAGCTGCTCAGACTCTGCTTCTCTGCCCCCAGCCAAGCTTATAGGCCTGCAGAGTGTCTAGTTTTGAAGATACAGACTCTGCTAAGCAAAAGTGAACAGGGCCAAACTGGGCTTATTTCGCTGTGAAAGTGACATTTAGGCACGGAGTTGGAAAACCTTGTCTGAACCCCTCCATCCTTCCTGTAGCTGCTCAGACTCTGCTTCTCTGCCCCCAGCCAAGCTTATAGGCCTGCAGAGTGTCTAGTTTTGAAGATACAGACTCTGCTAAGCAAAAGTGAACAGGGCCAAACTGGGCTTATTTCGCTGTGAAAGTGACATTTAGGCACGGAGTTGGAAAACCTTGTCTGAACCCCTCCATCCTTCCTGTAGCTGCTCAGACTCTGCTTCTCTGCCCCCAGCCAAGCTTATAGGCCTGCAGAGTGTCTAGTTTTGAAGATACAGACTCTGCTAAGCAAAAGTGAACAGGGCCAAACTGGGCTTATTTCGCTGTGAAAGTGACATTTAGGCACGGAGTTGGAAAACCTTGTCTGAACCCCTCCATCCTTCCTGTAGCTGCTCAGACTCTGCTTCTCTGCCCCCAGCCAAGCTTATAGGCCTGCAGAGTGTCTAGTTTTGAAGATACAGACTCTGCTAAGCAAAAGTGAACAGGGCCAAACTGGGCTTATTTCGCTGTGAAAGTGACATTTAGGCACGGAGTTGGAAAACCTTGTCTGAACCCCTCCATCCTTCCTGTAGCTGCTCAGACTCTGCTTCTCTGCCCCCAGCCAAGCTTATAGGCCTGCAGAGTGTCTAGTTTTGAAGATACAGACTCTGCTAAGCAAAAGTGAACAGGGCCAAACTGGGCTTATTTCGCTGTGAAAGTGACATTTAGGCACGGAGTTGGAAAACCTTGTCTGAACCCCTCCATCCTTCCTGTAGCTGCTCAGACTCTGCTTCTCTGCCCCCAGCCAAGCTTATAGGCCTGCAGAGTGTCTAGTTTTGAAGATACAGACTCTGCTAAGCAAAAGTGAACAGGGCCAAACTGGGCTTATTTCGCTGTGAAAGTGACATTTAGGCACGGAGTTGGAAAACCTTGTCTGAACCCCTCCATCCTTCCTGTAGCTGCTCAGACTCTGCTTCTCTGCCCCCAGCCAAGCTTATAGGCCTGCAGAGTGTCTAGTTTTGAAGATACAGACTCTGCTAAGCAAAAGTGAACAGGGCCAAACTGGGCTTATTTCGCTGTGAAAGTGACATTTAGGCACGGAGTTGGAAAACCTTGTCTGAACCCCTCCATCCTTCCTGTAGCTGCTCAGACTCTGCTTCTCTGCCCCCAGCCAAGCTTATAGGCCTGCAGAGTGTCTAGTTTTGAAGATACAGACTCTGCTAAGCAAAAGTGAACAGGGCCAAACTGGGCTTATTTCGCTGTGAAAGTGACATTTAGGCACGGAGTTGGAAAACCTTGTCTGAACCCCTCCATCCTTCCTGTAGCTGCTCAGACTCTGCTTCTCTGCCCCCAGCCAAGCTTATAGGCCTGCAGAGTGTCTAGTTTTGAAGATACAGACTCTGCTAAGCAAAAGTGAACAGGGCCAAACTGGGCTTATTTCGCTGTGAAAGTGACATTTAGGCACGGAGTTGGAAAACCTTGTCTGAACCCCTCCATCCTTCCTGTAGCTGCTCAGACTCTGCTTCTCTGCCCCCAGCCAAGCTTATAGGCCTGCAGAGTGTCTAGTTTTGAAGATACAGACTCTGCTAAGCAAAAGTGAACAGGGCCAAACTGGGCTTATTTCGCTGTGAAAGTGACATCGAAATTTCACAGCGAAATAAGCCCAGTTTGGCCCTGTTCACTTTTGCTTAGCAGAGTCTGTATCTTCAAAACTAGACACTCTGCAGGCCTATAAGCTTGGCTGGGGGCAGAGAAGCAGAGTCTGAGCAGCTACAGGAAGGATGGAGGGGTTCAGACAAGGTTTTCCAACTCCGTGCCTAAATGTCACTTTCACAGCGAAATAAGCCCAGTTTGGCCCTGTTCACTTTTGCTTAGCAGAGTCTGTATCTTCAAAACTAGACACTCTGCAGGCCTATAAGCTTGGCTGGGGGCAGAGAAGCAGAGTCTGAGCAGCTACAGGAAGGATGGAGGGGTTCAGACAAGGTTTTCCAACTCCGTGCCTAAATGTCACTTTCACAGCGAAATAAGCCCAGTTTGGCCCTGTTCACTTTTGCTTAGCAGAGTCTGTATCTTCAAAACTAGACACTCTGCAGGCCTATAAGCTTGGCTGGGGGCAGAGAAGCAGAGTCTGAGCAGCTACAGGAAGGATGGAGGGGTTCAGACAAGGTTTTCCAACTCCGTGCCTAAATGTCACTTTCACAGCGAAATAAGCCCAGTTTGGCCCTGTTCACTTTTGCTTAGCAGAGTCTGTATCTTCAAAACTAGACACTCTGCAGGCCTATAAGCTTGGCTGGGGGCAGAGAAGCAGAGTCTGAGCAGCTACAGGAAGGATGGAGGGGTTCAGACAAGGTTTTCCAACTCCGTGCCTAAATGTCACTTTCACAGCGAAATAAGCCCAGTTTGGCCCTGTTCACTTTTGCTTAGCAGAGTCTGTATCTTCAAAACTAGACACTCTGCAGGCCTATAAGCTTGGCTGGGGGCAGAGAAGCAGAGTCTGAGCAGCTACAGGAAGGATGGAGGGGTTCAGACAAGGTTTTCCAACTCCGTGCCTAAATGTCACTTTCACAGCGAAATAAGCCCAGTTTGGCCCTGTTCACTTTTGCTTAGCAGAGTCTGTATCTTCAAAACTAGACACTCTGCAGGCCTATAAGCTTGGCTGGGGGCAGAGAAGCAGAGTCTGAGCAGCTACAGGAAGGATGGAGGGGTTCAGACAAGGTTTTCCAACTCCGTGCCTAAATGTCACTTTCACAGCGAAATAAGCCCAGTTTGGCCCTGTTCACTTTTGCTTAGCAGAGTCTGTATCTTCAAAACTAGACACTCTGCAGGCCTATAAGCTTGGCTGGGGGCAGAGAAGCAGAGTCTGAGCAGCTACAGGAAGGATGGAGGGGTTCAGACAAGGTTTTCCAACTCCGTGCCTAAATGTCACTTTCACAGCGAAATAAGCCCAGTTTGGCCCTGTTCACTTTTGCTTAGCAGAGTCTGTATCTTCAAAACTAGACACTCTGCAGGCCTATAAGCTTGGCTGGGGGCAGAGAAGCAGAGTCTGAGCAGCTACAGGAAGGATGGAGGGGTTCAGACAAGGTTTTCCAACTCCGTGCCTAAATGTCACTTTCACAGCGAAATAAGCCCAGTTTGGCCCTGTTCACTTTTGCTTAGCAGAGTCTGTATCTTCAAAACTAGACACTCTGCAGGCCTATAAGCTTGGCTGGGGGCAGAGAAGCAGAGTCTGAGCAGCTACAGGAAGGATGGAGGGGTTCAGACAAGGTTTTCCAACTCCGTGCCTAAATGTCACTTTCACAGCGAAATAAGCCCAGTTTGGCCCTGTTCACTTTTGCTTAGCAGAGTCTGTATCTTCAAAACTAGACACTCTGCAGGCCTATAAGCTTGGCTGGGGGCAGAGAAGCAGAGTCTGAGCAGCTACAGGAAGGATGGAGGGGTTCAGACAAGGTTTCCAATATCAGCATCAGCCCAATATCAGCATCAGCCCAATATCAGCATCAGCCCAATATCAGCATCAGCCCAATATCAGCATCAGCCCAATATCAGCATCAGCCCAATATCAGCATCAGCCCAATATCAGCATCAGCCCAATATCAGCATCAGCCCAATATCAGCATCAGCCCAATATCAGCATCAGCCCAATATCAGCATCAGCCCAATATCAGCATCAGCCCAATATCAGCATCAGCCCAATATCAGCATCAGCCCAATATCAGCATCAGCCCAATATCAGCATCAGCCCAATATCAGCATCAGCCCAATATCAGCATCAGCCCAATATCAGCATCAGCCCAATATCAGCATCAGCCCAATATCAGCATCAGCCCAATATCAGCATCAGCCCAATATCAGCATCAGCCCAATATCAGCATCAGCCCAATATCAGCATCAGCCCAATATCAGCATCAGCCCAATATCAGCATCAGCCCAATATCAGCATCAGCCCAATATCAGCATCAGCCCAATATCAGCATCAGCCCAATATCAGCATCAGCCCAATATCAGCATCAGCCCAATATCAGCATCAGCCCAATATCAGCATCAGCCCAATATCAGCATCAGCCCAATATCAGCATCAGCCCAATATCAGCATCAGCCCAATATCAGCATCAGCCCAATATCAGCATCAGCCCAATATCAGCATCAGCCCAATATCAGCATCAGCCCAATATCAGCATCAGCCCAATATCAGCATCAGCCCAATATCAGCATCAGCCCTAGACACTCTGCAGGCCTATAAGCTTGGCTGGGGGCAGAGAAGCAGCCCAATATGATATAATATCAGCTGATGCTGATATTGGGCTGATGCTGATATTGGGCTGATGCTGATATTGGGCTGATGCTGATATTGGGCTGATGCTGATATTGGGCTGATGCTGATATTGGGCTGATGCTGATATTGGGCTGATGCTGATATTGGGCTGATGCTGATATTGGGCTGATGCTGATATTGGGCTGATGCTGATATTGGGCTGATGCTGATATTGGGCTGATGCTGATATTGGGCTGATGCTGATATTGGGCTGATGCTGATATTGGGCTGATGCTGATATTGGGCTGATGCTGATATTGGGCTGATGCTGATATTGGGCTGATGCTGATATTGGGCTGATGCTGATATTGGGCTGATGCTGATATTGGGCTGATGCTGATATTGGGCTGATGCTGATATTGGGCTGATGCTGATATTGGGCTGATGCTGATATTGGGCTGATGCTGATATTGGGCTGATGCTGATATTGGGCTGATGCTGATATTGGGCTGATGCTGATATTGGGCTGATGCTGATATTGGGCTGATGCTGATATTGGGCTGATGCTGATATTGGGCTGATGCTGATATTGGGCTGATGCTGATATTGGGCTGATGCTGATATTGGGCTGATGCTGATATTGGGCTGATGCTGATATTGGGCTGATGCTGATATTGGGCTGATGCTGATATTGGGCTGATGCTGATATTGGGCTGATGCTGATATTGGGCTGATGCTGATATTGGGCTGATGCTGATATTGGGCTGATGCTGATATTGGGCTGATGCTGATATTGGGCTGATGCTGATATTGGGCTGATGCTGATATTGGGCTGATGCTGATATTGGGCTGATGCTGATATTGGGCTGATGCTGATATTGGGCTGATGCTGATATTGGGCTGAACCCCTCCATCCTTCCTGTAGCTGCTCAGACTCTGCTTCTCTGCCCCCAGCCAAGCTTATAGGCCTGCAGAGTGTCTAGTTTTGAAGATACAGACTCTGCTAAGCAAAAGTGAACAGGGCCAAACTGGGCTTATTTCGCTGTGAAAGTGACATTTAGGCACGGAGTTGGAAAACCTTGTCTGAACCCCTCCATCCTTCCTGTAGCTGCTCAGACTCTGCTTCTCTGCCCCCAGCCAAGCTTATAGGCCTGCAGAGTGTCTAGTTTTGAAGATACAGACTCTGCTAAGCAAAAGTGAACAGGGCCAAACTGGGCTTATTTCGCTGTGAAAGTGACATTTAGGCACGGAGTTGGAAAACCTTGTCTGAACCCCTCCATCCTTCCTGTAGCTGCTCAGACTCTGCTTCTCTGCCCCCAGCCAAGCTTATAGGCCTGCAGAGTGTCTAGTTTTGAAGATACAGACTCTGCTAAGCAAAAGTGAACAGGGCCAAACTGGGCTTATTTCGCTGTGAAAGTGACATCGAAATTTCACAGCGAAATAAGCCCAGTTTGGCCCTGTTCACTTTTGCTTAGCAGAGTCTGTATCTTCAAAACTAGACACTCTGCAGGCCTATAAGCTTGGCTGGGGGCAGAGAAGCAGAGTCTGAGCAGCTACAGGAAGGATGGAGGGGTTCAGACAAGGTTTTCCAACTCCGTGCCTAAATGTCACTTTCACAGCGAAATAAGCCCAGTTTGGCCCTGTTCACTTTTGCTTAGCAGAGTCTGTATCTTCAAAACTAGACACTCTGCAGGCCTATAAGCTTGGCTGGGGGCAGAGAAGCAGAGTCTGAGCAGCTACAGGAAGGATGGAGGGGTTCAGACAAGGTTTTCCAAGTCCGTGCCTAAATGTCACTTTCACAGCGAAATAAGCCCAGTTTGGCCCTGTTCACTTTTGCTTAGCAGAGTCTGTATCTTCAAAACTAGACACTCTGCAGGCCTATATCAGCCCAATATCAATATCAGCCCAATATCAATATCAGCCCAATATCAGCATCAGCCCAATATCAGCATCAGCCCAATATCAGCATCAGCCCAATATCAGCATCAGCCCAATATCAGCATCAGCCCAATATCAGCATCAGCCCAATATCAGCATCAGCCCAATATCAGCATCAGCCCAATATCAGCATCAGCCCAATATCAGCATCAGCCCAATATCAGCATCAGCCCAATATCAGCATCAGCCCAATATCAGCATCAGCCCAATATCAGCATCAGCCCAATATCAGCATCAGCCCAATATCAGCATCAGCCCAATATCAGCATCAGCCCAATATCAGCATCAGCCCAATATCAGCATCAGCCCAATATCAGCATCAGCCCAATATCAGCATCAGCCCAATATCAGCATCAGCCCAATATCAGCATCAGCCCAATATCAGCATCAGCCCAATATCAGCATCAGCCCAATATCAGCATCAGCCCAATATCAGCATCAGCCCAATATCAGCATCAGCCCAATATCAGCATCAGCCCAATATCAGCATCAGCCCAATATCAGCATCAGCCCAATATCAGCATCAGCCCAATATCAGCATCAGCCCAATATCAGCATCAGCCCAATATCAGCATCAGCCCAATATCAGCATCAGCCCAATATCAGCATCAGCCCAATATCAGCATCAGCCCAATATCAGCATCAGCCCAATATCAGCATCAGCCCAATATCAGCATCAGCCCAATATCAGCATCAGCCCAATATCAGCATCAGCCCAATATCAGCATCAGCCCAATATCAGCATCAGCCCAATATCAGCATCAGCCCAATATCAGCATCAGCCCAATATCAGCATCAGCCCAATATCAGCATCAGCCCAATATCAGCATCAGCCCAATATCAGCATCAGCCCAATATCAGCATCAGCCCAATATCAGCATCAGCCCAATATCAGCATCAGCCCAATATCAGCATCAGCCCAATATCAGCATCAGCCCAATATCAGCATCAGCCCAATATCAGCATCAGCCCAATATCAGCATCAGCCCAATATCAGCATCAGCCCAATATCAGCATCAGCCCAATATCAGCATCAGCCCAATATCAGCATCAGCCCAATATCAGCATCAGCCCAATATCAGCATCAGCCCAATATCAGCATCAGCCCAATATCAGCATCAGCCCAATATCAGCATCAGCCCAATATCAGCATCAGCCCAATATCAGCATCAGCCCAATATCAGCATCAGCCCAATATCAGCATCAGCCCAATATCAGCATCAGCCCAATATCAGCATCAGCCCAATATCAGCATCAGCCCAATATCAGCATCAGCCCAATATCAGCATCAGCCCAATATCAGCATCAGCCCAATATCAGCATCAGCCCAATATCAGCATCAGCCCAATATCAGCATCAGCCCAATATCAGCATCAGCCCAATATCAGCATCAGCCCAATATCAGCATCAGCCCAATATCAGCATCAGCCCAATATCAGCATCAGCCCAATATCAGCATCAGCCCAATATCAGCATCAGCCCAATATCAGCATCAGCCCAATATCAGCATCAGCCCAATATCAGCATCAGCCCAATATCAGCATCAGCCCAATATCAGCATCAGCCCAATATCAGCATCAGCCCAATATCAGCATCAGCCCAATATCAGCATCAGCCCAATATCAGCATCAGCCCAATATCAGCATCAGCCCAATATCAGCATCAGCCCAATATCAGCATCAGCCCAATATCAGCATCAGCCCAATATCAGCATCAGCCCAATATCAGCATCAGCCCAATATCAGCATCAGCCCAATATCAGCATCAGCCCAATATCAGCATCAGCCCAATATCAGCATCAGCCCAATATCAGCATCAGCCCAATATCAGCATCAGCCCAATATCAGCATCAGCCCAATATCAGCATCAGCCCAATATCAGCATCAGCCCAATATCAGCATCAGCCCAATATCAGCATCAGCCCAATATCAGCATCAGCTGATATTATATCATATTGGGCTGCTTCTCTGCCCCCAGCCAAGCTTATAGGCCTGCAGAGTGTCTAGGGCTGATGCTGATATTGGGCTGATGCTGATATTGGGCTGATGCTGATATTGGGCTGATGCTGATATTGGGCTGATGCTGATATTGGGCTGATGCTGATATTGGGCTGATGCTGATATTGGGCTGATGCTGATATTGGGCTGATGCTGATATTGGGCTGATGCTGATATTGGGCTGATGCTGATATTGGGCTGATGCTGATATTGGGCTGATGCTGATATTGGGCTGATGCTGATATTGGGCTGATGCTGATATTGGGCTGATGCTGATATTGGGCTGATGCTGATATTGGGCTGATGCTGATATTGGGCTGATGCTGATATTGGGCTGATGCTGATATTGGGCTGATGCTGATATTGGGCTGATGCTGATATTGGGCTGATGCTGATATTGGGCTGATGCTGATATTGGGCTGATGCTGATATTGGGCTGATGCTGATATTGGGCTGATGCTGATATTGGGCTGATGCTGATATTGGGCTGATGCTGATATTGGGCTGATGCTGATATTGGGCTGATGCTGATATTGGGCTGATGCTGATATTGGGCTGATGCTGATATTGGGCTGATGCTGATATTGGGCTGATGCTGATATTGGGCTGATGCTGATATTGGGCTGATGCTGATATTGGGCTGATGCTGATATTGGGCTGATGCTGATATTGGGCTGATGCTGATATTGGGCTGATGCTGATATTGGGCTGATGCTGATATTGGGCTGATGCTGATATTGGGCTGATGCTGATATTGGGCTGATGCTGATATTGGGCTGATGTTGATATTGGGCTGATATTGATATTGGGCTGATATAGGCCTGCAGAGTGTCTAGTTTTGAAGATACAGACTCTGCTAAGCAAAAGTGAACAGGGCCAAACTGGGCTTATTTCGCTGTGAAAGTGACATTTAGGCACGGACTTGGAAAACCTTGTCTGAACCCCTCCATCCTTCCTGTAGCTGCTCAGACTCTGCTTCTCTGCCCCCAGCCAAGCTTATAGGCCTGCAGAGTGTCTAGTTTTGAAGATACAGACTCTGCTAAGCAAAAGTGAACAGGGCCAAACTGGGCTTATTTCGCTGTGAAAGTGACATTTAGGCACGGAGTTGGAAAACCTTGTCTGAACCCCTCCATCCTTCCTGTAGCTGCTCAGACTCTGCTTCTCTGCCCCCAGCCAAGCTTATAGGCCTGCAGAGTGTCTAGTTTTGAAGATACAGACTCTGCTAAGCAAAAGTGAACAGGGCCAAACTGGGCTTATTTCGCTGTGAAAGTGACATTTAGGCACGGAGTTGGAAAACCTTGTCTGAACCCCTCCATCCTTCCTGTAGCTGCTCAGACTCTGCTTCTCTGCCCCCAGCCAAGCTTATAGGCCTGCAGAGTGTCTAGTTTTGAAGATACAGACTCTGCTAAGCAAAAGTGAACAGGGCCAAACTGGGCTTATTTCGCTGTGAAAGTGACATTTAGGCACGGAGTTGGAAAACCTTGTCTGAACCCCTCCATCCTTCCTGTAGCTGCTCAGACTCTGCTTCTCTGCCCCCAGCCAAGCTTATAGGCCTGCAGAGTGTCTAGTTTTGAAGATACAGACTCTGCTAAGCAAAAGTGAACAGGGCCAAACTGGGCTTATTTCGCTGTGAAAGTGACATTTAGGCACGGAGTTGGAAAACCTTGTCTGAACCCCTCCATCCTTCCTGTAGCTGCTCAGACTCTGCTTCTCTGCCCCCAGCCAAGCTTATAGGCCTGCAGAGTGTCTAGTTTTGAAGATACAGACTCTGCTAAGCAAAAGTGAACAGGGCCAAACTGGGCTTATTTCGCTGTGAAAGTGACATTTAGGCAAGGAGTTGGAAAACCTTGTCTGAACCCCTCCATCCTTCCTGTAGCTGCTCAGACTCTGCTTCTCTGCCCCCAGCCAAGCTTATAGGCCTGCAGAGTGTCTAGTTTTGAAGATACAGACTCTGCTAAGCAAAAGTGAACAGGGCCAAACTGGGCTTATTTCGCTGTGAAAGTGACATTTAGGCACGGAGTTGGAAAACCTTGTCTGAACCCCTCCATCCTTCCTGTAGCTGCTCAGACTCTGCTTCTCTGCCCCCAGCCAAGCTTATAGGCCTGCAGAGTGTCTAGTTTTGAAGATACAGACTCTGCTAAGCAAAAGTGAACAGGGCCAAACTGGGCTTATTTCGCTGTGAAAGTGACATTTAGGCACGGAGTTGGAAAACCTTGTCTGAACCCCTCCATCCTTCCTGTAGCTGCTCAGACTCTGCTTCTCTGCCCCCAGCCAAGCTTATAGGCCTGCAGAGTGTCTAGTTTTGAAGATACAGACTCTGCTAAGCAAAAGTGAACAGGGCCAAACTGGGCTTATTTCGCTGTGAAAGTGACATTTAGGCACGGAGTTGGAAAACCTTGTCTGAACCCCTCCATCCTTCCTGTAGCTGCTCAGACTCTGCTTCTCTGCCCCCAGCCAAGCTTATAGGCCTGCAGAGTGTCTAGTTTTGAAGATACAGACTCTGCTAAGCAAAAGTGAACAGGGCCAAACTGGGCTTATTTCGCTGTGAAAGTGACATTTAGGCACGGAGTTGGAAAACCTTGTCTGAACCCCTCCATCCTTCCTGTAGCTGCTCAGACTCTGCTTCTCTGCCCCCAGCCAAGCTTATAGGCCTGCAGAGTGTCTAGTTTTGAAGATACAGACTCTGCTAAGCAAAAGTGAACAGGGCCAAACTGGGCTTATTTCGCTGTGAAAGTGACATTTAGGCACGGAGTTGGAAAACCTTGTCTGAACCCCTCCATCCTTCCTGTAGCTGCTCAGACTCTGCTTCTCTGCCCCCAGCCAAGCTTATAGGCCTGCAGAGTGTCTAGTTTTGAAGATACAGACTCTGCTAAGCAAAAGTGAACAGGGCCAAACTGGGCTTATTTCGCTGTGAAAGTGACATTTAGGCACGGAGTTGGAAAACCTTGTCTGAACCCCTCCATCCTTCCTGTAGCTGCTCAGACTCTGCTTCTCTGCCCCCAGCCAAGCTTATAGGCCTGCAGAGTGTCTAGTTTTGAAGATACAGACTCTGCTAAGCAAAAGTGAACAGGGCCAAACTGGGCTTATTTCGCTGTGAAAGTGACATTTAGGCACGGAGTTGGAAAACCTTGTCTGAACCCCTCCATCCTTCCTGTAGCTGCTCAGACTCTGCTTCTCTGCCCCCAGCCAAGCTTATAGGCCTGCAGAGTGTCTAGTTTTGAAGATACAGACTCTGCTAAGCAAAAGTGAACAGGGCCAAACTGGGCTTATTTCGCTGTGAAAGTGACATTTAGGCACGGAGTTGGAAAACCTTGTCTGAACCCCTCCATCCTTCCTGTAGCTGCTCAGACTCTGCTTCTCTGCCCCCAGCCAAGCTTATAGGCCTGCAGAGTGTCTAGTTTTGAAGATACAGACTCTGCTAAGCAAAAGTGAACAGGGCCAAACTGGGCTTATTTCGCTGTGAAAGTGACATTTAGGCACGGAGTTGGAAAACCTTGTCTGAACCCCTCCATCCTTCCTGTAGCTGCTCAGACTCTGCTTCTCTGCCCCCAGCCAAGCTTATAGGCCTGCAGAGTGTCTAGTTTTGAAGATACAGACTCTGCTAAGCAAAAGTGAACAGGGCCAAACTGGGCTTATTTCGCTGTGAAAGTGACATTTAGGCACGGAGTTGGAAAACCTTGTCTGAACCCCTCCATCCTTCCTGTAGCTGCTCAGACTCTGCTTCTCTGCCCCCAGCCAAGCTTATAGGCCTGCAGAGTGTCTAGTTTTGAAGATACAGACTCTGCTAAGCAAAAGTGAACAGGGCCAAACTGGGCTTATTTTGCTGTGAAAGTGACATTTAGGCACGGAGTTGGAAAACCTTGTCTGAACCCCTCCATCCTTCCTGTAGCTGCTCAGACTCTGCTTCTCTGCCCCCAGCCAAGCTTATAGGCCTGCAGAGTGTCTAGTTTTGAAGATACAGACTCTGCTAAGCAAAAGTGAACAGGGCCAAACTGGGCTTATTTCGCTGTGAAAGTGACATCGAAATTTCACAGCGAAATAAGCCCAGTTTGGCCCTGTTCACTTTTGCTTAGCAGAGTCTGTATCTTCAAAACTAGACACTCTGCAGGCCTATAAGCTTGGCTGGGGGCAGAGAAGCAGAGTCTGAGCAGCTACAGGAAGGATGGAGGGGTTCAGACAAGGTTTTCCAACTCCGTGCCTAAATGTCACTTTCACAGCGAAATAAGCCCAGTTTGGCCCTGTTCACTTTTGCTTAGCAGAGTCTGTATCTTCAAAACTAGACACTCTGCAGGCCTATAAGCTTGGCTGGGGGCAGAGAAGCAGAGTCTGAGCAGCTACAGGAAGGATGGAGGGGTTCAGACAAGGTTTTCCAACTCCGTGCCTAAATGTCACTTTCACAGCGAAATAAGCCCAGTTTGGCCCTGTTCACTTTTGCTTAGCAGAGTCTGTATCTTCAAAACTAGACACTCTGCAGGCCTATAAGCTTGGCTGGGGGCAGAGAAGCAGAGTCTGAGCAGCTACAGGAAGGATGGAGGGGTTCAGACAAGGTTTTCCAACTCCGTGCCTAAATGTCACTTTCACAGCGAAATAAGCCCAGTTTGGCCCTGTTCACTTTTGCTTAGCAGAGTCTGTATCTTCAAAACTAGACACTCTGCAGGCCTATAAGCTTGGCTGGGGGCAGAGAAGCAGAGTCTGAGCAGCTACAGGAAGGATGGAGGGGTTCAGACAAGGTTTTCCAACTCCGTGCCTAAATGTCACTTTCACAGCGAAATAAGCCCAGTTTGGCCCTGTTCACTTTTGCTTAGCAGAGTCTGTATCTTCAAAACTAGACACTCTGCAGGCCTATAAGCTTGGCTGGGGGCAGAGAAGCAGAGTCTGAGCAGCTACAGGAAGGATGGAGGGGTTCAGACAAGGTTTTCCAACTCCGTGCCTAAATGTCACTTTCACAGCGAAATAAGCCCAGTTTGGCCCTGTTCACTTTTGCTTAGCAGAGTCTGTATCTTCAAAACTAGACACTCTGCAGGCCTATAAGCTTGGCTGGGGGCAGAGAAGCAGAGTCTGAGCAGCTACAGGAAGGATGGAGGGGTTCAGACAAGGTTTTCCAACTCCGTGCCTAAATGTCACTTTCACAGCGAAATAAGCCCAGTTTGGCCCTGTTCACTTTTGCTTAGCAGAGTCTGTATCTTCAAAACTAGACACTCTGCAGGCCTATAAGCTTGGCTGGGGGCAGAGAAGCAGAGTCTGAGCAGCTACAGGAAGGATGGAGGGGTTCAGACAAGGTTTTCCAACTCCGTGCCTAAATGTCACTTTCACAGCGAAATAAGCCCAGTTTGGCCCTGTTCACTTTTGCTTAGCAGAGTCTGTATCTTCAAAACTAGACACTCTGCAGGCCTATAAGCTTGGCTGGGGGCAGAGAAGCAGAGTCTGAGCAGCTACAGGAAGGATGGAGGGGTTCAGACAAGGTTTTCCAACTCCGTGCCTAAATGTCACTTTCACAGCGAAATAAGCCCAGTTTGGCCCTGTTCACTTTTGCTTAGCAGAGTCTGTATCTTCAAAACTAGACACTCTGCAGGCCTATAAGCTTGGCTGGGGGCAGAGAAGCAGAGTCTGAGCAGCTACAGGAAGGATGGAGGGGTTCAGACAAGGTTTTCCAACTCCGTGCCTAAATGTCACTTTCACAGCGAAATAAGCCCAGTTTGGCCCTGTTCACTTTTGCTTAGCAGAGTCTGTATCTTCAAAACTAGACACTCTGCAGGCCTATAAGCTTGGCTGGGGGCAGAGAAGCAGAGTCTGAGCAGCTACAGGAAGGATGGAGGGGTTCAGACAAGGTTTTCCAACTCCGTGCCTAAATGTCACTTTCACAGCGAATTGTCAATGTGTACAAGCCCCCAAGTGCCAACTGGGATCTGCAGGTATTACCCACCCAACCCCACCCTGCCATCTATGTGGGGGACTTTAACAGCCACCATCCTGACTGGGGATACCCAGTAGTGGACGGTGATGGAGAGGCACTGTCAGACTGGGCATCTAGAAATGACCTTGCTCTGATACACGACCCCAAACAAAGAGGAACTTTCCACTCTGCCAGGTGGAAAAAGGACTACTCCCCTGACCTGTGCTGGGTCAGCTCTTTGAATGGAACGCCCTACCCTGCACAGATCCTCATTCTTGACGATTTCCCACACAGTCAACACCGGCCCCTGCTTGCACACATTGGCCTACACCTCCCTGTCATAAACAGCCCAAGGAAGATGCGCTGGAACTTCCGCAAAGCCAACTGGAAGAAATACAGTGAAACCCTGGACCGGAGTGTCGTCACCATCCCACTCCACACCATCACTGTAGATGAAGCATACCACCGCTTCTGTAGTGCCATCTACAAAGCTGCCCACACAGCAATCCCTCGAGGCTACCGACCCGTCTACGTCCCATGTCTGGACGAAGAAAGTGCTGCCCTCCTACAGTCCTACAAAACATCAGGGGACCCTGAGATTGCAGACCATCTCATTGACTCGCTAACCACAGCCCGGCGAAAGAAATGGGAGGAGACAGTAGCTGACCTGAACTTTACCCACTCTAGCAGGAAATGTTGGAGCCTCATCCGTCGCCTAGGAGCTGCACAGAAGCCCCCTAGCCAAAGCCGAGCATCTGTTACACCCAACCAAGTTGCATCCCACCTACTGTCTATTGCAAAAGCAACTCAAGACAAACACACCAGAAGAGCAGTTACAACTGAGCTAAAACATCAGAGAACACTTGAAGAGGAAAGAAACCCTGAGCCTTTTGTGGTTGCTGAACTGGAGAAAGTCCTGCAGGGCCTGAAATGTGGAAAGGCAGCAGGATATGACAACATCTCTCCAGAGTTCATGATACATCTTGGACCCCGAGCCCTAACCTGGCTGACACAACTCTACACCAGGATCGTACAGACAAACTCGATCCCAAAGAAATGGCGGACAGCAAAAGTAATTGCCATACCAAAACCTGGCAAGGACCACAAATTACCAGCAAGCTACCGCCCAATCTCCCTACTCAGCGTCCCCTTCAAAATCCTGGAACGCCTAATACTACAACGTATTTCTCCAAGAGTAGAGGACATTCTCTGTGTGGATCAGGCAGGTTTCCGCAAGGACCGCAGCACAGGAGAACAAGTACTGGCCCTAACCACCTTCATCGAAAATGGTTTCGAGAACAGACTAAAGACAGGTACTGTGTTTCTTGACCTCACAGCAGCCTATGATACTGTCTGGCACAAAGGCCTCATACTAAAGCTCACAAAGGTGCTCCCTGCTTGGGCAACAGCAATTATCCAAACTCTGCTGACCAACCGGAGGTTCAGAGTCCACCTCGGACAGAACATAAGTGCATGGAGAACACAGCGAAATGGACTCCCGCAAGGCTCAGTTCTAGCTCCAACCCTGTTCAACATCTACACAAATGATCTACCAACCACCAAATCCCGCAAATTCATCTACGCTGACGACATCTGTCTGGCATTCCAAGCACCAGACTTCGACCCACTGGAACAAGTGCTCACCGAAGACCTCTCCAAACTGGACCAGTTCTGCAAAACATGGCGCCTAATACCGAGCCCAGCAAAAACTGTTTCCAGTGTTTTCCATCTCCACAATGCTAAAGCTGCCAGAGAACTGGACATCTACCTGAGCGGACTCAAACTAAAACATGCACCCTATCCAACCTATCTTGGTGTGACCCTCGACAGAACTCTGTCCTTCAAGGAACACCTAAAAGGGACAGCAGCTAAGGTGAAGTCCAGGAACAATCTGCTCTGTAAACTTGCTGGTGCAAAATGGGGGGCGGCAGCCTCCACCCTGCGCACCTCAGCACTGGCCCTGTCATACTCTGCAGCAGAATATTGTGCCCCTGTCTGGTCTAGGTCATCACACACACACCAAGTGGACACCCAGCTCAACACCACCATGAGAACCATAACCGGGACTATTCGCTCCACACCACTCCCCTGGCTCCCAGTATTATCAAACATAGCCCCCCCACATATCCGGCGAGCAGCAGTCTCTCAAAGGATGCTTCAAAAGGTCAAAGACTCTCCCCACCTACCAATCCATGCAGACATATTTAACCCACCCACTGCTCGACTCCCATCTAGACGACCAATTTGGAAGAACCCCCCATCAGCTGACTTCACCATCCAATCAGCTTGGAAAAGGGAATGGGAGTCCAATGAGGTCTCAAACAAACACCTGGTGTCAGACCCCAACCAACAGGTCCCTGGCACCACCCTCCCAAGGAGACAGTGGTCTACGTTGAATAGATCAGCATCAGCCCAATATCAGCATCAGCCCAATATCAGCATCAGCCCAATATCAGCATCAGCCCAATATCAGCATCAGCCCTAGACACTCTGCAGGCCTATAAGCTTGGCTGGGGGCAGAGAAGCAGCCCAATATGATATAATATCAGCTGATGCTGATATTGGGCTGATGCTGATATTGGGCTGATGCTGATATTGGGCTGATGCTGATATTGGGCTGATGCTGATATTGGGCTGATGCTGATATTGGGCTGATGCTGATATTGGGCTGATGCTGATATTGGGCTGATGCTGATATTGGGCTGATGCTGATATTGGGCTGATGCTGATATTGGGCTGATGCTGATATTGGGCTGATGCTGATATTGGGCTGATGCTGATATTGGGCTGATGCTGATATTGGGCTGATGCTGATATTGGGCTGATGCTGATATTGGGCTGATGCTGATATTGGGCTGATGCTGATATTGGGCTGATGCTGATATTGGGCTGATGCTGATATTGGGCTGATGCTGATATTGGGCTGATGCTGATATTGGGCTGATGCTGATATTGGGCTGATGCTGATATTGGGCTGATGCTGATATTGGGCTGATGCTGATATTGGGCTGATGCTGATATTGGGCTGATGCTGATATTGGGCTGATGCTGATATTGGGCTGATGCTGATATTGGGCTGATGCTGATATTGGGCTGATGCTGATATTGGGCTGATGCTGATATTGGGCTGATGCTGATATTGGGCTGATGCTGATATTGGGCTGATGCTGATATTGGGCTGATGCTGATATTGGGCTGATGCTGATATTGGGCTGATGCTGATATTGGGCTGATGCTGATATTGGGCTGATGCTGATATTGGGCTGATGCTGATATTGGGCTGATGCTGATATTGGGCTGATGCTGATATTGGGCTGATGCTGATATTGGGCTGATGCTGATATTGGGCTGATGCTGATATTGGGCTGATGCTGATATTGGGCTGATGCTGATATTGGGCTGATGCTGATATTGGGCTGATGCTGATATTGGGCTGATGCTGATATTGGGCTGATGCTGATATTGGGCTGATGCTGATATTGGGCTGATGCTGATATTGGGCTGATGCTGATATTGCGCTGATGCTGATATTGGGCTGATGCTGATATTGGGCTGATGCTGATATTGGGCTGATGCTGATATTGGGCTGATGCTGATATTGGGCTGATGCTGATATTGGGCTGATGCTGATATTGGGCTGATGCTGATATTGGGCTGATGCTGATATTGGGCTGATGCTGATATTGGGCTGATGCTGATATTGGGCTGATGCTGATATTGGGCTGATGCTGATATTGGGCTGATGCTGATATTGGGCTGATGCTGATATTGGGCTGATGCTGATATTGGGCTGATGCTGATATTGGGCTGATGCTGATATTGGGCTGATGCTGATATTGGGCTGATGCTGATATTGGGCTGATGCTGATATTGGGCTGATGCTGATATTGGGCTGATGCTGATATTGGGCTGATGCTGATATTGGGCTGATGCTGATATTGGGCTGATGCTGATATTGGGCTGATGCTGATATTGGGCTGATGCTGATATTGGGCTGATGCTGATATTGGGCTGATGCTGATATTGGGCTGATGCTGATATTGGGCTGATGCTGATATTGGGCTGATGCTGATATTGGGCTGATGCTGATATTGGGCTGATGCTGATATTGGGCTGATGCTGATATTGGGCTGATGCTGATATTGGGCTGATGCTGATATTGGGCTGATGCTGATATTGGGCTGATGCTGATATTGGGCTGATGCTGATATTGGGCTGATGCTGATATTGGGCTGATGCTGATATTGGGCTGATGCTGATATTGGGCTGATGCTGATATTGGGCTGATGCTGATATTGGGCTGATGCTGATATTGGGCTGATGCTGATATTGGGCTGATGCTGATATTGGGCTGATGCTGATATTGGGCTGATATTGATATTGGGCTGATATTGATATTGGGCTGATATAGGCCTGCAGAGTGTCTAGTTTTGAAGATACAGACTCTGCTAAGCAAAAGTGAACAGGGCCAAACTGGGCTTATTTCGCTGTGAAAGTGACATTTAGGCACGGACTTGGAAAACCTTGTCTGAACCCCTCCATCCTTCCTGTAGCTGCTCAGACTCTGCTTCTCTGCCCCCAGCCAAGCTTATAGGCCTGCAGAGTGTCTAGTTTTGAAGATACAGACTCTGCTAAGCAAAAGTGAACAGGGCCAAACTGGGCTTATTTCGCTGTGAAAGTGACATTTAGGCACGGAGTTGGAAAACCTTGTCTGAACCCCTCCATCCTTCCTGTAGCTGCTCAGACTCTGCTTCTCTGCCCCCAGCCAAGCTTATAGGCCTGCAGAGTGTCTAGTTTTGAAGATACAGACTCTGCTAAGCAAAAGTGAACAGGGCCAAACTGGGCTTATTTCGCTGTGAAAGTGACATTTAGGCACGGAGTTGGAAAACCTTGTCTGAACCCCTCCATCCTTCCTGTAGCTGCTCAGACTCTGCTTCTCTGCCCCCAGCCAAGCTTATAGGCCTGCAGAGTGTCTAGTTTTGAAGATACAGACTCTGCTAAGCAAAAGTGAACAGGGCCAAACTGGGCTTATTTCGCTGTGAAAGTGACATTTAGGCACGGAGTTGGAAAACCTTGTCTGAACCCCTCCATCCTTCCTGTAGCTGCTCAGACTCTGCTTCTCTGCCCCCAGCCAAGCTTATAGGCCTGCAGAGTGTCTAGTTTTGAAGATACAGACTCTGCTAAGCAAAAGTGAACAGGGCCAAACTGGGCTTATTTCGCTGTGAAAGTGACATTTAGGCACGGAGTTGGAAAACCTTGTCTGAACCCCTCCATCCTTCCTGTAGCTGCTCAGACTCTGCTTCTCTGCCCCCAGCCAAGCTTATAGGCCTGCAGAGTGTCTAGTTTTGAAGATACAGACTCTGCTAAGCAAAAGTGAACAGGGCCAAACTGGGCTTATTTCGCTGTGAAAGTGACATTTAGGCACGGAGTTGGAAAACCTTGTCTGAACCCCTCCATCCTTCCTGTAGCTGCTCAGACTCTGCTTCTCTGCCCCCAGCCAAGCTTATAGGCCTGCAGAGTGTCTAGTTTTGAAGATACAGACTCTGCTAAGCAAAAGTGAACAGGGCCAAACTGGGCTTATTTCGCTGTGAAAGTGACATTTAGGCACGGAGTTGGAAAACCTTGTCTGAACCCCTCCATCCTTCCTGTAGCTGCTCAGACTCTGCTTCTCTGCCCCCAGCCAAGCTTATAGGCCTGCAGAGTGTCTAGTTTTGAAGATACAGACTCTGCTAAGCAAAAGTGAACAGGGCCAAACTGGGCTTATTTCGCTGTGAAAGTGACATTTAGGCACGGAGTTGGAAAACCTTGTCTGAACCCCTCCAGAGACATAGGCCTGCAGAGACACTCTGCAGGCCTATAAGCTTGGCTGGGGGCAGAGAAGCAGAGTCTGAGCAGCTACAGGAAGGATGGAGGGGTTCAGACAAGGTTTTCCAACTCCGTGCCTAAATGTCACTTTCACAGCGAAATAAGCCCAGTTTGGCCCTGTTCACTTTTGCTTAGCAGAGTCTGTATCTTCAAAACTAGACACTCTGCAGGCCTATAAGCTTGGCTGGGGGCAGAGAAGCAGAGTCTGAGCAGCTACAGGAAGGATGGAGGGGTTCAGACAAGGTTTTCCAACTCCGTGCCTAAATGTCACTTTCACAGCGAAATAAGCCCAGTTTGGCCCTGTTCACTTTTGCTTAGCAGAGTCTGTATCTTCAAAACTAGACACTCTGCAGGCCTATAAGCTTGGCTGGGGGCAGAGAAGCAGAGTCTGAGCAGCTACAGGAAGGATGGAGGGGTTCAGACAAGGTTTTCCAACTCCGTGCCTAAATGTCACTTTCACAGCGAAATAAGCCCAGTTTGGCCCTGTTCACTTTTGCTTAGCAGAGTCTGTATCTTCAAAACTAGACACTCTGCAGGCCTATAAGCTTGGCTGGGGGCAGAGAAGCAGAGTCTGAGCAGCTACAGGAAGGATGGAGGGGTTCAGACAAGGTTTTCCAACTCCGTGCCTAAATGTCACTTTCACAGCGAAATAAGCCCAGTTTGGCCCTGTTCACTTTTGCTTAGCAGAGTCTGTATCTTCAAAACTAGACACTCTGCAGGCCTATAAGCTTGGCTGGGGGCAGAGAAGCAGAGTCTGAGCAGCTACAGGAAGGATGGAGGGGTTCAGACAAGGTTTTCCAACTCCGTGCCTAAATGTCACTTTCACAGCGAAATAAGCCCAGTTTGGCCCTGTTCACTTTTGCTTAGCAGAGTCTGTATCTTCAAAACTAGACACTCTGCAGGCCTATAAGCTTGGCTGGGGGCAGAGAAGCAGAGTCTGAGCAGCTACAGGAAGGATGGAGGGGTTCAGACAAGGTTTTCCAACTCCGTGCCTAAATGTCACTTTCACAGCGAAATAAGCCCAGTTTGGCCCTGTTCACTTTTGCTTAGCAGAGTCTGTATCTTCAAAACTAGACACTCTGCAGGCCTATAAGCTTGGCTGGGGGCAGAGAAGCAGAGTCTGAGCAGCTACAGGAAGGATGGAGGGGTTCAGACAAGGTTTTCCAAGTCCGTGCCTAAATGTCACTTTCACAGCGAAATAAGCCCAGTTTGGCCCTGTTCACTTTTGCTTAGCAGAGTCTGTATCTTCAAAACTAGACACTCTGCAGGCCTATATCAGCCCAATATCAATATCAGCCCAATATCAATATCAGCCCAATATCAGCATCAGCCCAATATCAGCATCAGCCCAATATCAGCATCAGCCCAATATCAGCATCAGCCCAATATCAGCATCAGCCCAATATCAGCATCAGCCCAATATCAGCATCAGCCCAATATCAGCATCAGCCCAATATCAGCATCAGCCCAATATCAGCATCAGCCCAATATCAGCATCAGCCCAATATCAGCATCAGCCCAATATCAGCATCAGCCCAATATCAGCATCAGCCCAATATCAGCATCAGCCCAATATCAGCATCAGCCCAATATCAGCATCAGCCCAATATCAGCATCAGCCCAATATCAGCATCAGCCCAATATCAGCATCAGCCCAATATCAGCATCAGCCCAATATCAGCATCAGCCCAATATCAGCATCAGCCCAATATCAGCATCAGCCCAATATCAGCATCAGCCCAATATCAGCATCAGCCCAATATCAGCATCAGCCCAATATCAGCATCAGCCCAATATCAGCATCAGCCCAATATCAGCATCAGCCCAATATCAGCATCAGCCCAATATCAGCATCAGCCCAATATCAGCATCAGCCCAATATCAGCATCAGCCCAATATCAGCATCAGCCCAATATCAGCATCAGCCCAATATCAGCATCAGCCCAATATCAGCATCAGCCCAATATCAGCATCAGCCCAATATCAGCATCAGCCCAATATCAGCATCAGCCCAATATCAGCATCAGCCCAATATCAGCATCAGCCCAATATCAGCATCAGCCCAATATCAGCATCAGCCCAATATCAGCATCAGCCCAATATCAGCATCAGCCCAATATCAGCATCAGCCCAATATCAGCATCAGCCCAATATCAGCATCAGCCCAATATCAGCATCAGCCCAATATCAGCATCAGCCCAATATCAGCATCAGCCCAATATCAGCATCAGCCCAATATCAGCATCAGCCCAATATCAGCATCAGCCCAATATCAGCATCAGCCCAATATCAGCATCAGCCCAATATCAGCATCAGCCCAATATCAGCATCAGCCCAATATCAGCATCAGCCCAATATCAGCATCAGCCCAATATCAGCATCAGCCCAATATCAGCATCAGCCCAATATCATCAGCATCAGCCCAATATCAGCATCAGCCCAATATCAGCATCAGCCCTAGACACTCTGCAGGCCTATAAGCTTGGCTGGGGGCAGAGAAGCAGCCCAATATGATATAATATCAGCTGATGCTGATATTGGGCTGATGCTGATATTGGGCTGATGCTGATATTGGGCTGATGCTGATATTGGGCTGATGCTGATATTGGGCTGATGCTGATATTGGGCTGATGCTGATATTGGGCTGATGCTGATATTGGGCTGATGCTGATATTGGGCTGATGCTGATATTGGGCTGATGCTGATATTGGGCTGATGCTGATATTGGGCTGATGCTGATATTGGGCTGATGCTGATATTGGGCTGATGCTGATATTGGGCTGATGCTGATATTGGGCTGATGCTGATATTGGGCTGATGCTGATATTGGGCTGATGCTGATATTGGGCTGATGCTGATATTGGGCTGATGCTGATATTGGGCTGATGCTGATATTGGGCTGATGCTGATATTGGGCTGATGCTGATATTGGGCTGATATTGATATTGGGCTGATATTGATATTGGGCTGATATAGGCCTGCAGAGTGTCTAGTTTTGAAGATACAGACTCTGCTAAGCAAAAGTGAACAGGGCCAAACTGGGCTTATTTCGCTGTGAAAGTGACATTTAGGCACGGACTTGGAAAACCTTGTCTGAACCCCTCCATCCTTCCTGTAGCTGCTCAGACTCTGCTTCTCTGCCCCCAGCCAAGCTTATAGGCCTGCAGAGTGTCTAGTTTTGAAGATACAGACTCTGCTAAGCAAAAGTGAACAGGGCCAAACTGGGCTTATTTCGCTGTGAAAGTGACATTTAGGCACGGAGTTGGAAAACCTTGTCTGAACCCCTCCATCCTTCCTGTAGCTGCTCAGACTCTGCTTCTCTGCCCCCAGCCAAGCTTATAGGCCTGCAGAGTGTCTAGTTTTGAAGATACAGACTCTGCTAAGCAAAAGTGAACAGGGCCAAACTGGGCTTATTTCGCTGTGAAAGTGACATTTAGGCACGGAGTTGGAAAACCTTGTCTGAACCCCTCCATCCTTCCTGTAGCTGCTCAGACTCTGCTTCTCTGCCCCCAGCCAAGCTTATAGGCCTGCAGAGTGTCTAGTTTTGAAGATACAGACTCTGCTAAGCAAAAGTGAACAGGGCCAAACTGGGCTTATTTCGCTGTGAAAGTGACATTTAGGCACGGAGTTGGAAAACCTTGTCTGAACCCCTCCATCCTTCCTGTAGCTGCTCAGACTCTGCTTCTCTGCCCCCAGCCAAGCTTATAGGCCTGCAGAGTGTCTAGTTTTGAAGATACAGACTCTGCTAAGCAAAAGTGAACAGGGCCAAACTGGGCTTATTTCGCTGTGAAAGTGACATTTAGGCACGGAGTTGGAAAACCTTGTCTGAACCCCTCCATCCTTCCTGTAGCTGCTCAGACTCTGCTTCTCTGCCCCCAGCCAAGCTTATAGGCCTGCAGAGTGTCTAGTTTTGAAGATACAGACTCTGCTAAGCAAAAGTGAACAGGGCCAAACTGGGCTTATTTCGCTGTGAAAGTGACATTTAGGCACGGAGTTGGAAAACCTTGTCTGAACCCCTCCATCCTTCCTGTAGCTGCTCAGACTCTGCTTCTCTGCCCCCAGCCAAGCTTATAGGCCTGCAGAGTGTCTAGTTTTGAAGATACAGACTCTGCTAAGCAAAAGTGAACAGGGCCAAACTGGGCTTATTTCGCTGTGAAAGTGACATTTAGGCACGGAGTTGGAAAACCTTGTCTGAACCCCTCCATCCTTCCTGTAGCTGCTCAGACTCTGCTTCTCTGCCCCCAGCCAAGCTTATAGGCCTGCAGAGTGTCTAGTTTTGAAGATACAGACTCTGCTAAGCAAAAGTGAACAGGGCCAAACTGGGCTTATTTCGCTGTGAAAGTGACATTTAGGCACGGAGTTGGAAAACCTTGTCTGAACCCCTCCATCCTTCCTGTAGCTGCTCAGACTCTGCTTCTCTGCCCCCAGCCAAGCTTATAGGCCTGCAGAGTGTCTAGTTTTGAAGATACAGACTCTGCTAAGCAAAAGTGAACAGGGCCAAACTGGGCTTATTTCGCTGTGAAAGTGACATTTAGGCACGGAGTTGGAAAACCTTGTCTGAACCCCTCCATCCTTCCTGTAGCTGCTCAGACTCTGCTTCTCTGCCCCCAGCCAAGCTTATAGGCCTGCAGAGTGTCTAGTTTTGAAGATACAGACTCTGCTAAGCAAAAGTGAACAGGGCCAAACTGGGCTTATTTCGCTGTGAAAGTGACATTTAGGCACGGAGTTGGAAAACCTTGTCTGAACCCCTCCATCCTTCCTGTAGCTGCTCAGACTCTGCTTCTCTGCCCCCAGCCAAGCTTATAGGCCTGCAGAGTGTCTAGTTTTGAAGATACAGACTCTGCTAAGCAAAAGTGAACAGGGCCAAACTGGGCTTATTTCGCTGTGAAAGTGACATTTAGGCACGGAGTTGGAAAACCTTGTCTGAACCCCTCCATCCTTCCTGTAGCTGCTCAGACTCTGCTTCTCTGCCCCCAGCCAAGCTTATAGGCCTGCAGAGTGTCTAGTTTTGAAGATACAGACTCTGCTAAGCAAAAGTGAACAGGGCCAAACTGGGCTTATTTCGCTGTGAAAGTGACATTTAGGCACGGAGTTGGAAAACCTTGTCTGAACCCCTCCATCCTTCCTGTAGCTGCTCAGACTCTGCTTCTCTGCCCCCAGCCAAGCTTATAGGCCTGCAGAGTGTCTAGTTTTGAAGATACAGACTCTGCTAAGCAAAAGTGAACAGGGCCAAACTGGGCTTATTTCGCTGTGAAAGTGACATTTAGGCACGGAGTTGGAAAACCTTGTCTGAACCCCTCCATCCTTCCTGTAGCTGCTCAGACTCTGCTTCTCTGCCCCCAGCCAAGCTTATAGGCCTGCAGAGTGTCTAGTTTTGAAGATACAGACTCTGCTAAGCAAAAGTGAACAGGGCCAAACTGGGCTTATTTCGCTGTGAAAGTGACATCGAAATTTCACAGCGAAATAAGCCCAGTTTGGCCCTGTTCACTTTTGCTTAGCAGAGTCTGTATCTTCAAAACTAGACACTCTGCAGGCCTATAAGCTTGGCTGGGGGCAGAGAAGCAGAGTCTGAGCAGCTACAGGAAGGATGGAGGGGTTCAGACAAGGTTTTCCAACTCCGTGCCTAAATGTCACTTTCACAGCGAAATAAGCCCAGTTTGGCCCTGTTCACTTTTGCTTAGCAGAGTCTGTATCTTCAAAACTAGACACTCTGCAGGCCTATAAGCTTGGCTGGGGGCAGAGAAGCAGAGTCTGAGCAGCTACAGGAAGGATGGAGGGGTTCAGACAAGGTTTTCCAACTCCGTGCCTAAATGTCACTTTCACAGCGAAATAAGCCCAGTTTGGCCCTGTTCACTTTTGCTTAGCAGAGTCTGTATCTTCAAAACTAGACACTCTGCAGGCCTATAAGCTTGGCTGGGGGCAGAGAAGCAGAGTCTGAGCAGCTACAGGAAGGATGGAGGGGTTCAGACAAGGTTTTCCAACTCCGTGCCTAAATGTCACTTTCACAGCGAAATAAGCCCAGTTTGGCCCTGTTCACTTTTGCTTAGCAGAGTCTGTATCTTCAAAACTAGACACTCTGCAGGCCTATAAGCTTGGCTGGGGGCAGAGAAGCAGAGTCTGAGCAGCTACAGGAAGGATGGAGGGGTTCAGACAAGGTTTTCCAACTCCGTGCCTAAATGTCACTTTCACAGCGAAATAAGCCCAGTTTGGCCCTGTTCACTTTTGCTTAGCAGAGTCTGTATCTTCAAAACTAGACACTCTGCAGGCCTATAAGCTTGGCTGGGGGCAGAGAAGCAGAGTCTGAGCAGCTACAGGAAGGATGGAGGGGTTCAGACAAGGTTTTCCAACTCCGTGCCTAAATGTCACTTTCACAGCGAAATAAGCCCAGTTTGGCCCTGTTCACTTTTGCTTAGCAGAGTCTGTATCTTCAAAACTAGACACTCTGCAGGCCTATAAGCTTGGCTGGGGGCAGAGAAGCAGAGTCTGAGCAGCTACAGGAAGGATGGAGGGGTTCAGACAGGTTTTCCAACTCCGTGCCTAAATGTCACTTTCACAGCGAAATAAGCCCAGTTTGGCCCTGTTCACTTTTGCTTAGCAGAGTCTGTATCTTCAAAACTAGACACTCTGCAGGCCTATAAGCTTGGCTGGGGGCAGAGAAGCAGAGTCTGAGCAGCTACAGGAAGGATGGAGGGGTTCAGACAAGGTTTTCCAACTCCGTGCCTAAATGTCACTTTCACAGCGAAATAAGCCCAGTTTGGCCCTGTTCACTTTTGCTTAGCAGAGTCTGTATCTTCAAAACTAGACACTCTGCAGGCCTATAAGCTTGGCTGGGGGCAGAGAAGCAGAGTCTGAGCAGCTACAGGAAGGATGGAGGGGTTCAGACAAGGTTTTCCAACTCCGTGCCTAAATGTCACTTTCACAGCGAAATAAGCCCAGTTTGGCCCTGTTCACTTTTGCTTAGCAGAGTCTGTATCTTCAAAACTAGACACTCTGCAGGCCTATAAGCTTGGCTGGGGGCAGAGAAGCAGAGTCTGAGCAGCTACAGGAAGGATGGAGGGGTTCAGACAAGGTTTTCCAACTCCGTGCCTAAATGTCACTTTCACAGCGAAATAAGCCCAGTTTGGCCCTGTTCACTTTTGCTTAGCAGAGTCTGTATCTTCAAAACTAGACACTCTGCAGGCCTATAAGCTTGGCTGGGGGCAGAGAAGCAGAGTCTGAGCAGCTACAGGAAGGATGGAGGGGTTCAGACAAGGTTTCCAATATCAGCATCAGCCCAATATCAGCATCAGCCCAATATCAGCATCAGCCCAATATCAGCATCAGCCCAATATCAGCATCAGCCCAATATCAGCATCAGCCCAATATCAGCATCAGCCCAATATCAGCATCAGCCCAATATCAGCATCAGCCCAATATCAGCATCAGCCCAATATCAGCATCAGCCCAATATCAGCATCAGCCCAATATCAGCATCAGCCCAATATCAGCATCAGCCCAATATCAGCATCAGCCCAATATCAGCATCAGCCCAATATCAGCATCAGCCCAATATCAGCATCAGCCCAATATCAGCATCAGCCCAATATCAGCATCAGCCCAATATCAGCATCAGCCCAATATCAGCATCAGCCCAATATCAGCATCAGCCCAATATCAGCATCAGCCCAATATCAGCATCAGCCCAATATCAGCATCAGCCCAATATCAGCATCAGCCCAATATCAGCATCAGCCCAATATCAGCATCAGCCCAATATCAGCATCAGCCCAATATCAGCATCAGCCCAATATCAGCATCAGCCCAATATCAGCATCAGCCCAATATCAGCATCAGCCCAATATCAGCATCAGCCCAATATCAGCATCAGCCCAATATCAGCATCAGCCCAATATCAGCATCAGCCCAATATCAGCATCAGCCCAATATCAGCATCAGCCCAATATCAGCATCAGCCCAATATCAGCATCAGCCCAATATCAGCATCAGCCCAATATCAGCATCAGCCCAATATCAGCATCAGCCCAATATCAGCATCAGCCCAATATCAGCATCAGCCCAATATCAGCATCAGCCCAATATCAGCATCAGCCCAATATCAGCATCAGCCCAATATCAGCATCAGCCCAATATCAGCATCAGCCCTAGACACTCTGCAGGCCTATAAGCTTGGCTGGGGGCAGAGAAGCAGCCCAATATGATATAATATCAGCTGATGCTGATATTGGGCTGATGCTGATATTGGGCTGATGCTGATATTGGGCTGATGCTGATATTGGGCTGATGCTGATATTGGGCTGATGCTGATATTGGGCTGATGCTGATATTGGGCTGATGCTGATATTGGGCTGATGCTGATATTGGGCTGATGCTGATATTGGGCTGATGCTGATATTGGGCTGATGCTGATATTGGGCTGATGCTGATATTGGGCTGATGCTGATATTGGGCTGATGCTGATATTGGGCTGATGCTGATATTGGGCTGATGCTGATATTGGGCTGATGCTGATATTGGGCTGATGCTGATATTGGGCTGATGCTGATATTGGGCTGATGCTGATATTGGGCTGATGCTGATATTGGGCTGATGCTGATATTGGGCTGATGCTGATATTGGGCTGATGCTGATATTGGGCTGATGCTGATATTGGGCTGATGCTGATATTGGGCTGATGCTGATATTGGGCTGATGCTGATATTGGGCTGATGCTGATATTGGGCTGATG